>NC_018262.1:878222-969193 GCF_000227135.1 Leishmania donovani | reverse complement strand
AGCGACGATGTCGTCTCCACTCGACGCTGTAGACCCAATCGCCCTCCACACCCACCACCAATCGCGTCGCGCCATCATGCACAGAGAGCAGCGCACAAAAAAAAAGCTAAAAAGAGCAAAGAAAAGAGCGCGTCCTCTTTTCTTTTTGCCCGCGGCGGCTCGTGCACACTCGCCTGCCGGCGGAGGAAGGAGGTAAGGAAGAAGAGAGCGCGAGCGCTAGTCGTCAGTGCTCACTATCCAAGGCGCGCCCTCGTGATAGTATGAGTGCATAGGGGTGCATGCGTGTGTGCGTATAGATGTGTCTGTGAATTCTTGTGTGAGGAAGCTTGCCTCGATGATCAAGAAGGAATGTAGGTTGTTATCCGTGACTTTAGGGCGGTGAACATACAGAAGGAAGCATGCACGTATTCACGCACCTGCGTCACAGCGCGGGCCTGCTGGACAAAGTGGAGAGTAGAGGGAAGCATGGCTGAGTCGAGTCGTTCGTGTTGTCCGACACACGGTCGTGCTCCCTCGAGTATCCTGTTGTTTTTTGGTGCTTTCCAGATCACAGTCCGATACCAGCACGTCCTCGTATCTCCTTCCCTCCCTTGTCCCTCGCCACCCAGCCCCTTCTTTGCCCTCCTCACCTCCTGCCGCTTGGTATCAGCCCCAGTTGTGCCGTATCACGCGCAGTATGCCAGAACACAATCTCGGGGAGTACCTGCAAGAGAAAAAAAGGGAAATCCAACTGAGCAGGTCATGTTCGAGATATGGCATCGTCCAGTTTTGCCTGCGGGCACGTATGTATGCCGGTGTGTGTGTGTGTGTGTGGGGGGGGGGGCAAGAAGATGAGAGGGAGACAAAGACGAGGGCTGCCGCCCCACACACCTGTCAAAACGGCCCCTACTTAGCAGAGACCAAGTCCTGTGCACTGCCGCCATCCCCGGCTTCTCTCCTCCACTCAACACCTCACCCCCTCTCCATAACTCGTACGAAGGGGGATGGCAATGGGCGACGAGTGCTCTCGTGCACGCTTACTGCGTCATCTGCGAGTGCGCACATAACGCAGAGTACAGGAAAGGGGTAGGACAGGCCTGCCTGCGTGTCTGTGCATGCTCTCTTTGATCGTCAGCTAATCTGCTGTTTATGCATTTTTTTTAACGGTTGCTGTTGAATTGAGAGTGGCGGTGGCTAGCGCCATAAGCAGCTTCGCCCTCGTCAGCTCGTCGATGCGCTGCTTGCTTTCTCCCAATCATACACCGCGCCTCGGCATCAGCTCTGTGTCGTCCAGAGTACCCACCCCACGCCTCCTCCATTCCCTCTCCTCCACACCGTTACCTCGAAGGAGCGACAGGTACAACAACGCGCGAGCAGAGTGGGGTGGGGAGGGTCGGGTACGAGAGTAGAGGCGACCGCAACGCTGAGGGGAGCAAGCCAAAAGAAAAGGCTGTGCGCCAGGCAGGGCGTGAGAGAGAGGGTAAGCAATGGAGGAGACCACGAGAGAAGGCGAGCGCATAAGACGGGAGAAGTCGCTGCCGTACACGGATACCAATGAAAAGACAATGACGCAAGATCAGAGAAAAAGAAAGGTGGGGCGCAGCGAAGACAGATGGGGGCGTGGCGACAACAGGTAGATGATGAACGGAAAGATGGGCAGAAACCAACCACACACACACACACCTCCCTCCCTCAGCTTGCTGCCCCACCCTCTTCTCTCCATTAGACGGCAAGACCCAATTACACAGGTACAAAGACATACTTACAACACCACCGCACGCACGAACTCTCCCATCTCTCGGCTTGAATTCCACTTTTTTGTCGTCTTGGTGTTGTTCGTTGAACCGAGGAGAGAACAGAATTAACGAGGCCACTGCTGGAGCGGGAACAGAAGAGGAGCTCACAAAACACAAACAAAAGGGATCGAAGAACGGAGGTGCGGCGTGTGCAAACATAGAACCGAAAGAAAAAAAGTGAAGGAACAACCCGATATGCAGGCGTGCCCAAACGCACGCCAACGGTGGGCTGTTTCTTGCACAGAGTCCACCGTTGGTGACCATGAATGTCACGTCTGCCTTCCATATCCTTTGTTATATTTTCTTTTTTCTTCCGCCTGTTCATGGTCAGCTGACGACGGCGGTACACCTCTGCCTCAACCACAACAGACTTCTCGCCCTCTCCCACCCTACTGAAAGCCGTACCGTTCGTACAGCTTCTTGCGGGTGGGCTCTGTGCAGGCGGCAAGCGCCTGGCGCCACACGTCGGGGTTCGCTCGTGAAGCATTCGAAAGCAGATCACGGATCATGCGGCTTGCCTCCACGCCCTCCACTGCCACGGAGCAACCAAGATCGCAGAAGAGCACAAGATTGCTCACAACAGCACTCGGCTTCCGCTGCACTGCCATCAGAAAACCGTTCGTGCCCGCCTCCAGCAGCGACGATGACTCGCGGACGTTGCGCACGAAGCGGCAAAACGCACCTGCAAAGAGCTCCACGGAGCAGCCCGCCTTCGACTCCACGTCGGCGTCGACGTACAGCATGACGCCGAGGCACAGCGACACATTCTCTGCCATGTTGCGCATATCCGACGTGATGTCGGTCTGTCCCAGCAACTTCGCAAAGAGTGCAAACAGCTGCGACATGGTCGGGCTTGCCTGCATCGTCGGAGCGCCAGTGCCATCCACTTCATGCTCCAGCAAGTTGCATACCGCCCAGGCAACATTGCTGACCACCGCGTAGCACGACTCGTCGGCCATCGTGACATTCTGCACCGCCACGTCGCAGAACTGGGGGAGCACCTGCTGCAAGTGCATCGGGCACGTGCGTGCCACATCGCTCGCGAGGCAGAAGCCGTTCTGCCGAATGTGAGGTGACGCGTCGGAGAGCATGGAGAGCGTCAGCTGCATGAATACCGGCTCATTCTGAGCCACCAAAGGCTCCAGTCCCGACCCCATGGCGTCAAAGAGTCCACTCAGCAAGATAGACGAGGTCACAGTGAACTCCTCATCCGGCGGAATGTCGCCCGACTGAAGGGCGGCGTGTCGCTGCTGCAGGTGCTCACGCAGGAGCGAGAAGCTGCGGTTGAAGATCTCGCCAGTCATGGGCTGCATCGCGGGCCCAAGCGTGGCGCACACGGTTGCCATGCAGTCGAACAGGCTCCACAGCAGGGGGCTGTCATTCGGAGTCTGCGACCATAGTTGGCCCAGCGGCGCAAGAAGGGTAGAGATGAGTTCCTCGCTGCCACGCACGGCAGCGCCCAGGGTCTGGCAGACAGACTGCACTGCCTCCAAGAGAAGCACGCGGTTCTTGAGCTGATAGGCGCCGAAGCATGTCGCGATGGAACGCACAATCGCCGGGGCAGCCGCGTCCACCTGGCCTTCCTCCGCCATTTCTAGCATGCTGCGCAGCGCCTCGACGGCGGCGCTCTGCACCATCTTGGACGCGTTCTCCATCTTCCGCAGAATGCACGCCATCAGCCGCTCCATCAACGGATGGTTCGAGAGGAAGTAGCTGCCGAGGCGAGTACATGACCAGAGCGAAATGCTCACTACGAGAAAATGCGTATCAGCCGCCTCGAGCAGCTGCAGAAGCATCGGGCAAATATCAGGCAGAAACTGCACCAGGGAGTCGTAGCAACCCTCGCAAAATGCACCGATTGCAAGCACGCCGGCCTCCTGCTGGCGCCAGCCGGCCGGCCCAGACCGTATCATCCCCTCGACACAGCTCAGCACTGGCAGAAGAAGAAGGTCGCCGTAGTACTGACTGAGTTCATCTAACGTCAACGCCGAAACGCGGCGCAGGTTCCACTCCTCCACCTCGTCGTCGTCCTCGCCGTCATCCTCCTCCTCGTCGTTGCCGCCGTCGCCAGCGGCCTTGTTGAGCTCTGTGTAGTGGCGCGGACGAATCGAGTCGATCTTGTCCGGCACCTGCCAGTCCTCGGCGCTCGCCTGCAGCATACCGATCTCCATCTCGGAGTAGATCATCGACCGAATGATCACCGGAATTATTTGCACGACAGTCGACTGGGCCACCTCAGCAAAGTGAGGGAAGTGCAAGATGGCGCGCCAGAACTCCGTCGCCTCAATACGGAGACTCTCCTCCTCTGCGTTGGCCGGGGCAGCCCCGTTGCCTGCAGTGGTCGCCTGGTACATGAGCTGCCCGATCTGCCCAAACAGGTCGTCGTCAATCTCTTGGTAGAACGTGAGGGACAACGTAATGCAGCGAATGCACTGTGTGGCAATGGCTTGAGAGAGGGGTCCCTTTAGGTTGTCGAAGCACGCCTGCACGACGCTGGTGATGCCGCCCTGCAGACTCTTGTAGCTGTTCGACTCGAAGTCCATACCCGCGTGTTCCAAAATCAGTGCGACAACCTCGAGGGCCTTGACGCGTATCTCGAGCGCATCTGCTCCGGTCGTGCCAAAGACGGTGGACGTGAGGTACGGCAGCGCAGCGAGCAGCACCGGCTTTGTCAGCCCCGCGGCATCGAGCAGCGGCATCGCATCGTCAACAATGTACGACAAGGTGCGGATGGCACCGTGCACCGCGCCAAGTTCGTTGCTCCGCTGGGTGAGAATGGTACCGAGTTGTCGGACGACCGCTTCCGCAGGCCACAGTCCCTCGCGCACGGCCACGCTAATAATACTGCCGGCGACGTTTCGGATGATGCGCTGCGGGTCGGCGACCGCCTGCTCGCACACCGCCGATTGAAGTTGCGCGTTCTGTGCACATGCAGGGTCTGCGAGACTATTCTTGAGCTGGAAGCCCACTAGCTGCCGCCCGCGTAGATCAGCCTGCTGCGAGACGAAGATTTCCGCACAGCTGGAGAAGTAGGCGGTGGCGTTCAGCTTCAGCTGCTGGAGCTGGAGATCACCTGCATGGCGCGTCTCGGCGACAGGGCTGGAGGCAGCCGCCAGAGCCGCAAGGATCTGTGATGCAATGGAAGTCATGGATAGGCACAAGAGGGCTTGCACTCACCCCACCGTCGTCGAAGCTTATCTTCCTCTGTGGACCTGTGTGTGTGTGTGTGTATGTCGGTTGGAATGGCGAAGCCCGAATACTCAAAGTCAAGAAGGATACAAGTCGACCCTTAACCTATGTAATTCTTTTTCTTCACGGTAGGTGAGCGCTCTGTGTGTGTTTGTGTGTGCAAACTCGCAGATGGCAACTCGAGTAGGCCTCTACCGTGTCAGCAAGCGTGAGCGCGTGATGTATTGTCGGCGTGAGAGAGACACACCGACACAATGCTCAAAAACCTGTGCGTCTTTGCTGCAAATCTGTACTGTATTTTTCTCCCCTTTCCTTATCGTTTTTTTTGTTTATTAAACACCCCTCCCCCTCTAGGCAAGCCCGCAGCCCCGCCGATCCGGGACAGAGGAGGGGAGGGACAAGAGGGGAGAAAGCGAGGAAGAGAGAGGGAGCAAAGTGGACTCTGGCGACCGTCATCGTTCAAGAGCAGTGCTATTCCCTGTCCTCTTTTTGCTTTCGCGCAGCGCGACACGAGACATCTCCGTTCCCTCTGAGCGTTTCCGCCCAGCCCGCTGAAGCGGAGAAGTACTGGTGCAGAGGAGCACCCGCGTCAGCGCTCGCTCCCGCCGCCAAATGCGTGGCCTTGCGTGCACGCGGCAATATCGCTTTGCCCTCCTCTTTGCATTGCTTGCGGAGGCAAAAAAAAAAAGTAGCTGCAGAGGGAGGCGAGAGAGGGCGTCAGCCTCGTGCAGCGGCGCGGCGGAAAAGGTGTGGCAAAAGTGGTCAGACGCACACCCTTTCAGATAGACACCCATGCTCACGTGCATGCAGGTGCCTGTGTCTGCAGAGTCGGCCAGTCGCGGGTAGGGGCAGAAGCATGAGTTCGCAGTTGGTTGCGCTCCCTCTGTTTTTTTTTTTCGGTTGGTTGGTTGGTTGGTGTTTCCTTGTACCAAAGTAATAACGAGGAGAAGCATAGAAAAAAGAACATCATGATCCGATGGAGCCAAGAGTTAATATGAGAGGAGCTACACAAGAGAGAAGCGAAGAAAGCAGGGCACATGAACACATGAACGACCATAAATACGCACTCACACACACAGAGAGAGAAAGGAAGTATGTGAGGGGAGAAGAAAAGAGAATGAACAGCAAGGCACGCACGGCTGATCCGCTCATAAAAACACTGTGAAGTGTTTTTTTTTGCTTTTCCATGTGTCCGCTTTCTCTCTTCCGTAAAACATGAGGTCGACTCCACGTTACCAGACCTGCCACAGAGGCCCCATCGCGTGGTGCGAAGCCACCGTAGACACATGCATCACAGCGAATGCGCCGACTCACTTACCTGAGTACGGCCCCTGACACAATCTCTGCCCGCCCATCCGCCATGCAGGTTACCTCACAGCTCCCCCCATTGTACTGGTGGCCACCTGGCGTGTATCCCCGTAGGGGTGGCACGCAGGCTCCCCATAGCAGCAGGGAAATGTGAGGGGCGGGTGTGGGATGTGTTCGAGTCACGCCGACAATCTGCCCAACCCAATAATCGCACGTGTGCAATGCCGCAGGTCTCTCCAACGCAACGCCGTCCAGGACCTGACCGCCGGCACCAGTAGCCATACATCGCTTCGACTTGACTGCGTTTTGGGCATCTGACCCTATCACCACCACAAGTGGTTCGGTATTGAAAGAGAAAAGGGAAGATGACTGGTTTTCCCATACAGTAGGGCACTGAACCCCGAGTTGCCACACCGGGATGGTGCCCCTGTCATCGGAAGATCAGTAGTATACCGGCAACAAGATCATCGGCGTGCACTGTAAGGTGAGGCACAGGCATAAGTGCGCGCGTGCACCCTCGATTGTCGACGCGCGCCACAGCACTCGATCCGGAACGCGCGCTAGATGAGTCCTTCCGCCCCAATAAACGGTTGTCGCGCATCAAAGACGTGATGAAACAAAAGGAAGAGAAAAGGGGGGAAAACGGGTGCGCCGTTTTCCATGACGCTCCTTTTTCTTTTGGGGCTTGCCTTGTTTACGTTCTGTTGTGCTGTTTTCGTACCCCGTGTAGGCCCTTACTCATGCCTTCCCTCTCTTCCAGCGGTTTGAAGGGAAGACTATGGTACATAAACGCGGGAAAGGAGGGGAAAAGAGCACAGGAGGCGGCGCGTGACAGAAGCAACGGGCCAAGCAAGTAAGCAACAAAAAAGGAAAAAGGGAGAAGCTAAAGGAAATGTGCAAGCAGCACCACACAAATGTTTTGAAAAGGCGGTGGGCAAAACCGATCAACTGAACAAAAAAGGCGCTTCTTTGTGTGTTTCGCTACCTGTGAGGGGAAGGGGAGAGGTGACGAAGGGGTAGGGAGGGAGGGGGGCGTGTGTGTGTGGGCAAAGGTGGGCGGCGTGCATAAGCACATCAACATACATACATATAAGGTACACTGACGAGCTTCCAGGCAGAGTCCAAAAGACCAACATAAGAACACCACAAGAAAAAAAAAGAACAATACCAAGCAAAAAAAGCGGAAAGAGACCAGAAGAACAAAAATCAAAACAAAAAATGGCGGACTACGATGAAGATGAAGAGAGGAAAAGGTCGGAAAGGTAGAACAAAAAAAAACGAAGAATGCTCAACACAAAGAAAGAGGGGAGATGCTGTGGTAAGAGAGGAGGCGTGCGCATGGTTCGATGTTGCGTCCTAGAAGGGGGGGGCAGACTTACGGGTAGAGAGACAGCGAGATGGAGCGAAACGTGAAGTATCTACAACTCTTCAAGAGTGCCGCAAGACCGAAAAGGGAAAAACTCCTCGACGCGCGAAAAGAAAAATTGTAACAGAACATAGTAACATCTTGAGACATGTGAAGGGGTGCCCCTCATCCACAGCTGGTCTTCACGGAGCTGAAGTCGCGTGACGCGGAAGAGGAGCACACAAAGGAAACTCAAAGCAGAGCGTTAGGGGGGAATGGCATGCCTTACACTACAGGCTTACCTCACCCAACACGAACTGAGAGTACAAGAAACGTACGCTTATCCACGTGATGAGGATCACATGGCTGCCGTCTTGATTGATACATCGAACAAGTCTGCCTTCGGCTCTCTTGCATTCCGGTCGGTGAAAAAGAGCACCGCCGCTTTCCCTGCGTCTTTTTTGTTCTTCCCGTTCCCTCCGTATGGTCTCTGCCCCTCCCCCTCTCTGCTCTTCTATGACTGTCGATCTCATTTCCGAAAAACGGAGGAAAGCCGCTTCGAGACTGTGACGTGCGGCACCTGCTCAAAGGATGTCAAGGCCAGAACAGCCAGTTTACCGTCAGAAAGGCGCTCCTGCATCGGCCCTACAGGGTGTTTGTTGCCCACCGAGCCTGGAGACTGCACCACCGAGAGGTGCTCGTCTGGTGGCGCGGCAAGACAACGGTCAGTCGTGCTGACAGTCTTCGGGTTATGGTGTGTACTACAGCACCCAGCTGAGTTGCTGTCTCCCAAGCCGCTGATGCCACTACAGAGAACCGAATCGAGTAGCGGCGACACCGCAGAATTTGACTTGGGTGCAAACGTGGATTGGTAAGAGGTGAGGTCATCACTGACGGAGGCGCCGCTCGGTGTTTTCTTGCGGCGCATGAATTGCTGGAACCGGCTCTTGCTGCCTTTTGCGCCCACCCTTTTTCGGCTGTCCTCCTCCGCAATAGATGAAGGCGTCGCGCTGCTGGGCACCATCGTCTGCGCGACCGTCGATGGCATCTGTGCATTACACCAACTGACTTTGTCGGCCATCCCGTTTCTGGGCGCCGGCGTATCCTCGCTCGGAGTTGCCAAGTTGCCCGCCAGGATGCCGTTATTGGTGCGGGTTTCCCTGCCAGGTTGCTGCCCACTGTGTCCGTGCTGCGACGAAAAGGAAGCCTGCGAGGAGGCACTCGATGACGTCAAGCTAAAGGTGAGGGAGTGCTCATCGAAGGTGCTTTGCAAGTTCACTATTGAGAGGGCAGCATCCAGCGACTGTAATCTGCCGTCCGAGGCGCGGCTTTCCAGGCTGCCGCGAGTGAGCGCGCGGCCACCGCCGTCATTGCTGCTGCGGCTGCCGCTCCGTTGCCTCCCCTTGCGAGTATCTCCCGCCGGTGAATGGGGGCTCCTCCGCGCAGGAAACAAGGAAGATCTAGTGCCTATGGGGCCGGCCTCGCTGGTTCGGTGGCACCTTGCCGCCACAGCGAGGACAGGGACGTGCGTCACATGTGCCTTTTCGCGGCTGGCGGTCAACGTCTTGCTGCTCTTGTTGGCGTCAGCGCACATCTGCATGGAGACCAGGGAGCCGGCGTGCGACTTTCTGCTTAAAGGGGGCGCGCAGCCCAGTGGAATGAAGTTCCGAGCGTGCATGCATGCGCGAATCCATTCGACGTAGCGGCGCACAATGGTGCGCGTGTGCGCCGAGAGGACGGTCGTCTGCCGCACCACCTCGACCTTCACCGTTCGCGTGGCACCTCGTACCTCCTTCTCCGAGACGCCAAGGTCCCACAGGAAGCTGCGAGCAGCGCTGCCCGCCTCCATTGACAAGGCGGAAACGGCCCTAGGAGAAGAAACCACGCGAGGGAGAGGGATAGAGGCGTTCTTGTCCTTCGCCACTGAACTACACGCGAGCGGCAGCTTGAGTCCCTTGGCAAACGTCCCGGTCGACGACGCTGCCAAGCCGGCGGCGCGCTGCGCTGTGGAAGTGGAGGGGGATGCGTCGCCGTCCACAGAGGTCAAGGAACGAGTCCGCGTCGATGCCTCGAGGAACGCACTCTGCCGCATGGCGTACTGGAAGCTGTGCTGGTCGAGGAACGACTTGAGCCGCGCCAGCGACCAGCGATTGTTCGGGTTCTTGGCCAGCAGCCCGTTCAGCACGACCCGCCACTCCGCCGCCAGCGGCGTCCCGTAAATCGTCTTGCCGCACCACGGGTACCTCTGCGTCAGGATGTTTGCGCGCACATCGGCGTACGTGTTACCAAAAAACGGGGACATGCCAACTAGCATGCAGTAGAGCGTGACGCCGAGCGCCCAGACGTCGGTCAGGTGGGGATCCAGCAATTTTTTATTCACCGAGCTGTCAAACAGCTCCGGCGCGGTGAAGAGGAGCGTGCCACCGCCCAGGCGAGGTTTGCTGCCAGCGCCATCATCATTGGTCGAATCACTACCGTCGGATTCGAAGGAGTGTTCGCTAATGAGGTCGTCGCTCATGCTGCCACGGTTTTTCTTCACAGCATTTTTCACCTCATGCCGAGTGGAGAGGATCTCGCTAACACCGAAGTCGCTGAGAAAAACGTGATGGTTGGTGCCAACCAATATATTGTCCGGCTTGATGTCGTGGTGAACGAGGTTTCGCTTGTGCATATATCGCAGTCCACTCACAAGTTGGCGCAGGTACAGCGCACAGATGTGCTGGCTAAGTGGCTTACACAGGAAAATCGTCGGATTACTGTTGATCTCCGCGTCGGTGAGGGACGCAGTATCGCCGTTGGCGGACTGCCGCACCGCACAACGTATCAGGGCCTTGTTGCAGACCTCGCCGTTCAGCGGAATGCCGGCCTCGATAGACTCCAGAGCAGTGCTGCTGAGCTCCTGCGGTTTCAGCCGAACAACGGGCCCGTTTGGCACATACTCCATAATTAGGTAGAGTATGTGCGAATCCGGGTCGTCGATAACCTCGTATAGAGATACGCAGTTCCGGTGGCGCACTTTCTTCATGATGGCGATCTCGCGCTTCAGCGCCGCCTCCTGGTTGCTGCTGCCCAGGCCACCGATCCTCTTGAGAAGCTTCTTGTCAATTATTTTGATGGCTACCATCTGGCCGGTGTTGGTGTCGACTCCAAGCTTCACTTTGCCGTACGCGCCACGTCCTAGATTCGCGATCACCCTATAGCAGTTTATCATGCGGTTTCCCTGCTGATCGTACGCCATGGCGAGCTGATTCGTCTCATGCACCGGTGGCCGCATGAGGCTAGCCGTGCTCACTGCGGAGTGCATGCTATTGAAGGAGGTACGCTTTCGCCCCGACGTGTCGAGCAACGAGAGCGAGCCGGCGAGCGGCACTAATTGGCTCCTTGCCTTGCGCACCTCCTCGAGCAGCTCCACTAACGTGAGCACCACTGCCTCCACCTCCTCTTGATCTTTCTTGCGCAGCTGGCGTCGCAGCACGTCCTCGGCGCTCTCACCGTGAGCAGGGCAGAAGAAATCCTCCAGTTTGTGCATCCGCATGGCGTGCACAAAGTGCTGACCAGTCTTGCAGAGAATATCCGTGGCTGTCTTGTCACGGTTTCGGGCGCTGCTACGGCAACTCGCCGCCGATTCCTCGCTGGGCCGCCGCAGCTGTAGGTCGAAGTTCGAAAAGCTATTAGCATTGCTGACATTCTGCTCTTGCACGTGGCCAGCACCGTGGACGTCCTCAGGAAAAGAGTTCTTGTCAAGATCCTTTAATAGATCATTGATGAGGGGGTTGTGCCCATCGTTGCTCGAGTAAGATGTTTTGGAGGCGGTGACTGCCGTAGGGGCGGCAGCGAAGAATGGGGCTGCATCCTTCGCCGAGGCCGGCGAAGCCGGCTTGACATGGCCACTCGCCTTGCCTCGTGAGGTGATCATTCGACTGAGGGAAAGAAAACGCGGTCCGAAAGAGTCGCCCTTAAAAGGAAAAGGATAAGGGAATCGGAAAAGAACGCAACGACAGAAGAGGCGAGATACCTCCTAGGGGTGCCCGTTCTCCTTCACAGCCCCGAGTTGACCGATGCGAGATGACGTACACCTGAGAGACGCGATCGGGAGAACAAGATGGTGAGGGTGCGGCGATGAAAGAAATGAAAACCACAAAAGAAATGAGCCCCAAGCGTGCCACAAATCTCTTACAAAAAAAAGGCAAAAGACGAAGAAAAAGAAAAAAAAGGAGCCACGCAAACGGCGTTACACCCCGATCTGGAGAAGGAAAACCGAAAGCACAATACACAACACACACAACACAGCTTTTCGACGAACCGGGCAGTAAGCTCGGCTTGCTTGTTTCGTCTTCTTTCCTCTTCTCTGCACCTCTAGCTTTTCTCTCTCGCTCGCTCGCTCTCTTTCTTGCGGCTGCACTCGCAGCCCAGCAAAGCAGCAAGGCGTGTGTTCTCCGCTTTTTTCTCGTGCCACGGCAGCGAGATAGGGTGACGGGCAAGTGACGCACACACACACACACGCACACGCAGGCCGCTGTAGCACAGCTCAAAACAGGTCGAAAGCCTCTCTCCAGGGCTTGCACTTAGACTTGCTCACAACAACAAAGAATATAGATGTACGAGATGCGCCGCCTCGCCACAGCAATCTTCACCACGGTGTACTCGTGTTTGTTTACGTCTGCGCGACACTTGGTTCTAGGTTTGTAGGTGTGCAGGTGAAGCGATCGATCTCCTTTCTTTTCTGGGGGAGATCTTGCCGCTTCATCCAACCTGGCGAGACGTCAAGCACACAAGCACAAAGAACAACGACGATTCAGGCTGAAGGGAGAGAACTAGAGCGAGGAATGAACGAGAGGGGGATTCTTTTAGGTTGCACAGAAGGAAAGCGGAAATGGGAAGGTGAAACACGCATGCACGGGAGACAAAAACAATACGCACGCGCGTAAAAAAAAAGAAAACACGGAAGCACAAAAAAGACCAGAAGTGAAAAAAGGGCGCAATTACGATAAAACGGGGAAAAAAGATGTGTGAGCTCAGGTGCCCACGCACGAGCTCTCAGATACTAGAGAGACAAGCAAACACCCACAACAGCAAAGCAGCCTCCCCTCAAAAGCAAAAAGAAACCAGCAGCGCACGAAAGACGCATCCGCGATACGTCGAGCCTCCTTTCCGCTTTTGGGGGCTCTCTCGCTGAGCGCAGGAGAAGAGGAAAGCCAAAGGAAAGGTGCCAAAGAAATGTATACATATATATTATAATAGTTCCAGAATCGAAAACAAAAAGCAGGCGAAGAAGAAAGTCGCCGCAACCGCTTCCGTCGCCTGAGGAGGTGGTTGCGCGTTGATGAATATATGTGCGCGTGTGAAAGAATGAGGACTCCTCGACTGGAAAAAGGGAGCGCAGCAGTAATGAGTGACGCAACGGCGCGAAAAGCGAAAAGGGGGAAAACAGAGAAAAAGTGGAAAGACAGAGAACCAAAAGAATGAGGATGCGCTCTTTACCTAACTCGTAAGCGACCCGCAAGAGAAGAGGGAAAGAAGAAGTAAGAGTAAAGCAAAACAGCAAAAAAAAAGGAATAGATGCGTCGAACAGATGTCACGGAAAACAAAAGAATGGGAGGAGGAGGGGGTGGGCGAAGAGGAGCGAATAAAGCGACGCAGCATCAAAGAAGAAAAAAAAAACAGAGAGAGAGCGTGCAGCAGCTTTTGGACGCGAAATCGGCAAATACTGTTTTTTTTTTTTGGAGGGAGAAAGAGGGGGAAGGGGGTTTTGTTTGAGCGGTCCTTTCGTACCTACTGTATGTATGGGCGTTTTTGTGTGGGTGTTTGCGTCTCTGACGTTTTGGACGCGCGCCTGCCCCTTTCTCTCGTTTTCTCGCCGACGCGAGCGACCCCCCCCTCGTAGGTGCTTCGAGAGCAGCAGAGAGTTGTCTGGTGACTTCTGTCTGTGTGTGTGTGTGTGTGTGTGTGTGTTTTGTTCGTTTCTTCGAAGGAAGCACGGAGGGGCAGTTGAGAGGGCACGAGAGGAAGGGAGTGGTATGGTGTAGTGGTCGCTGATGGACTAACTGGAAAGCGTGCGCGTCGCACAGCTAAAAGAATGCGACAGCTGAGGCAAGGAAGGGGCGGGGGTGCCAAAAAAAAAAATGTGCCTGCGCTTTACTAGTACAGTGCCACCGACTCCTAAAAGATATACATAGGATGTGCGTGTGTGCGTGTGTGCTATTCAGATGGCTGCGCAAGTAGGGCGGTGGCGAGGGAGAGAGGCCAGAAGTCCAACAACGAAAGCACAAGAGCAAAAGGCGAAGGAGAGCGGTAACAGAGCACATTGCAACGTGATGGAGGAGCATTACGCCTGCGATGGTAGATTGGGTGAAGGGCAACGCTGAAACAAGCGCGCGCAAGTTCGCGAGTGAGAAAGAGGCAGCGTTGGGGGGGAGAAGGAGAGAGAGCACTCAGTGCCCGCAACGACAGGTGGTGCAGTCTCCGAAGAAACGTGCGTTGACGCTCAACCACGGAACTCACTCAGTTAGCAGCGTCGTCTTCGCTTTTCCCTCTGACTGCATGCACGCAAGGGGGGGGCGATCATAGCCTATGCGCTTCTTCAACCAAGAATGTGCCTCAGCTCGTGCGGAGGAACAGCGGCGAGAAGCGGTGCGACGGTGAATCAGGCGCCGAGATGTGGCGGCCATGAGGAGACGCAGAAGGGGTGAAAAAGCTTGTTACAGAAAAGATCAGTAGCAAAGACACGTGAGACACACGGTGGAGTAGACCGAGTTTCAATCACGCAGAGCACTAAGAAGACCGCGCACAAATGCATACTTGGACATCGGCACGACACGAAAAAGTGGCAACTAGAGGGGCGGCGCCACGTGCGTGCGCCTTTGCCTAGAAAAAGTAGGCCACGACCCGCCCTGCCCTCCTACAAGGAGCGCCCCTGCTCACCAGCGTTTACCGCCGTCGTCGATCGTGTGTTGGCATCCGCCGTTTCGTCTTCACCCGACATCGCCTGATCCCAGCTTGGGTCCACACAAATGCGGTAGGCGGCGCTCAGCTTGCCTGCCAAGAACGCGTTCCCCTCTTTGGCGGCAAGGCCGAACATGCGCTCGAAGTTTAGCTGCGCCGCCCTACGTGCCTCCCCAGGCGCCAGCGGGAGCAACGCTGATGTCGACGTCGACCTGGCCTCCGCCTGCTGCACACTCGTGTACACATCAGGGAATCTGCGATCAAGGCCAAGCACTTGCATCGCCTCCATCGCGGACATCGCACGAGGGTTCCTAATCCCTGTGGAATCCTGCGCTGATCCCACCGCGCCACGCGCCTGCTCTTCCTGACGAAGTTTTTGACTCTCCCGCTGGTATGCAACCATAAACACTTGCAGCAGCGCAGCACTACCGGCGATCAAGAACCGCGCCAGCTGCGGAGGAATCCGGGCGACGCGCGTGGGGCGAAACAGCGCTGGCGACGACCCTCCTGTGCCAACGCAGCCGCGAAGCGGCGGCGAGTCTGCTCCAAGTGCCCCCCTCCTTGTCGCCACCGCAGCGTTTGCAGCAGCGGCGGTGGCAGCGGAGCGCAGTCGAGATGTCAACGTCGTATACGCACCGCTCGAATACGACGCGGGAGGGACCGATGTCATGACAGTTGGTGTCGCGACTGTCCGCCTACCCATCCGAAGACGCCTCATAGATGAAGCCGAAGAGGCGTTTCAAGGTCACCAAAAGAAGGAAAAAAGAGAGGGCCTTTTCGCTTGTCTTTCCTTCGGATACGATGGCCAGCCGGCAACGAGCGGCAGATGTGGTGTTCTCTGAAAATGCGAATAGAAAAGAACGGAAAAAAAGATAAGCATCAAAGGCGAACAGGAAAGAGCGACAACAATGACAGAGACGTGCCGCAGAAGGGAGCCGAAGGCGTCTGCGGCCCGTGTCTTGCCGCTCATGCGCAAGTCGCGCAAAAGCAGATCCTCTGAGTGTCACTGTAAAATATGTTCGCGTGCACTCCCGCCCCGGGCAGCGGTGCACCAGCGAAAGTGTGCGCGTGGTGGGGTGTGTGAGCAGCGACGACAGAAAAAGAGCGAGAGGGACAAGATGGATGCTTCACACGTACGGGGAGCAAACGAAAGCAGCTGCGGTGCAAAACACCTACATGCGCGGCGGCGAGAGGCCCACGAGGACGTTTACGAAGGACGCAAGCAAAGGATGTCGGGAAAGTAGACTGTAGCTTGGACTTTGGGCTGCTGCGGATGGAGTGCAGTGCCGTGTGTCGCTCTACGAGACAGCAGCGCGCTGTGTTTGCACACACGCACAACTCAGGGAAGGGGAGGGGAGGGGGGAGCAGGAGATAACCATCAGAAGAGGATTGCAACGATAGCTTCTCTGCCTCTATCGTTACACCACGCATGTGCAGGAGCCTTTTCCACACTGGTACACCACAACGTCATCGTCGTTGCTGGTCTCCTTGCTTGCATTCTACGAATTTCGGTATTGCTACGATTTTGTTGTTGTTTTTTGTTTTGAAAACCGCCGAAGAATGGGACTTCGCTCTGTAAACGCGCCAACACGCACGCACAGCGCTTGCAAACAGAGAGAGAGGGCAGCGTGACCCTCACGGATGCGCGTCTGTTTCGCGTTTAATGTCGCAAAAACGCGCGTGCAAAGTGTGGATAGAAATATAGACGCGTCATACTCGCCACACGCAAGCAGGTGGCCTTTGATCCATCACGCAGGCAACCCGTCGCAGCTGATGCCCCTCAACCTAGCCCTTCCTTCTCCTACGCTCCTAGACGACACTAAGCAAGCTCCGCCGCAAGCGAGTTCCGGCGCTGCCGCTGCACCTCTTGCCACTCGGCAAACTCCTCGTCCGTCATGCGCATCAGAGGCGCGAGGGCCGATTTCTTCATGCGTAGCGGGTCGTAGTTGGCGCTGGCCAAGGATCGGTGCGCCTCCGCATAGTAGCTGCGAACGGCATCGATCGGCTGCTCCGTGCGATTAAACAGTGACGTGGAGACTTTGGTGTTTGCTAGAGCAGCGTCGCGGATGCGGATATAGCGGCGCTCGGCGCGAATCACGCGATGCACCAGAAGACGGTACCACTCATGAAGGAATGGCAGGCTGCGGCGCTGACTCAGTGGCACCACGCGTAGGAAGTGAATCAGCTGCACCTCCCAGTACCCCAACTCATCCATGGCATCGATGAACTCGCCATGGACGTCGTAGCCGGGTCGCAGGCCGTAAACGCGATCTTCCCACTCCTTCAGTCCCCGGCCGCCCGTCTTCTCCTTGTCCACATCCACGTCGCGGCGAGTCCACACCGGGTTCTCGGGCGTCACGGCTCTCTCAGGCCACGGATCCGGCGCCATAAGCGCGTAGGCGTTCATGAAGTTTTTCGTGTACACCGGCGCAGGAGTGACGGGCCGAGCCGCACCACAAGAGGCTGAGTCCGTCGCAACGTCCTCGGCAGCATCGCGGCCACAATCACCAAAAAGCGGCAGCAGGCGGTGCAAGTGAAAGTCAGGAGGGAACGGAATGAACTTCGCGGCGTTTTCCTTTGCACTTGGCGGTTTTCGACCGTACTCCTCCTCGTACATCCGCTCTTGCGTGCGCTTATACACAAAGTCAGCGGTTGGCTTCTCGCCCATGTCGCGCAGAAGGAGCGCGTCGTGCAGGACGTCGCCGAGGATGGCGTCCGCAGTGCGCTTGCGGCGGTTGCGGCGGCGGTTGCGGCCACTTGCCACCGCGTCCACCTCCTTCGCCAAGTCGGTCTCCGGTGCCGAAGTGGCAGTGGAATCAACAGTGGAGTGAAACGCTGGCGATGTGGTGATCTCTGCCGTCTGCGCGTCACGGCCGCTGGCAGTATCGCAAGCCGAGGATTTCCTCTTTGTCGTCAGCGTGTGCTCGACAGCCTTGAGGGGGTCCTTGTGGCCGAACGCGTCCTCTTCAGAGTAGCCGGGAGTCTCGACGATCTGCTCTGTGAACCCTTCGTCGGCATTCATGGACGACATAAACGGCATCGACGCGAGGTAGTGCGAGTGCCCCGCTTTTACCGGGTTTCGCCTATTCTCGCCACCCGCGCTAAACTCGCCCTCACCGGTGAACAGAGCAGAAGCAGACGCGGAAGGGTGCTGTGGTGGCAGTGGAGTGCTGCTGCACAGACGTGTCGTAAGAGAAAGCGGCAATGGCGGGGTGTTTCGACCGACTCGCAGTTGCCTCTGGTCAGCATTGCGGCGGCCGTGGCACACGAGTGCGCCAAAATGTCGAGCTACACGATGCATGTGATGCCGCAGAAACGATAATGGAGGTGGCACGGTCCTCTTTGCCCGTCCCCTTTCTCTCTTGGAAGCTTCACGAGGAGCCTGGGCGGAAAAAGGTGTTGTGCAACGGCGGTGACAGGGAGGAATGGCGAGCCCCCTACACGGAGCGACAAAACTTAAATGTGAGGGAATACGAGGAGGAAAGGAAAGAGGGAGAAGATGACGACGAGCATGGCAGAGATGAAGCTCTCTCTTCACGTGCGAGTGTGTAACATTTATCGGCGGAGACACAGGCGGGCACACCGAGGCGCGACCTGACTGTGTGTGTGTGTGTGTGTGTGTATGTCGGAGGGTGCGGCGCAGACGATATAGTGGCACGGCTGGCAGAAGATGGAATGGGAAGGGGGAAGGGGCGACGCGTTTGGCTCTCCTTTCGACATTTCGCGGGAAAGGTGCACGTGGCGTGCATGATTGACGGGCCCGAAGAAGTACAAGAGCAAAGGAAAAGCACAGCGGATCCGAGGTCAGCCGCTACTGTGGGTGTTTGACATTCAGCGGCATGTCTAGTAGCTGTTTCTTGTCGTCTGCCGGCCTTCTTTTGGGATGCGCATGTGTCGGTGAGACGTGTACACTCGGCGCAGTCGACACTCTGTCCGTGGTTTATGAGCCGTCTGTGCGTAGGTGTGGGTGTGCCTCTCTCCATGATTTTCTGAACGTAGAAAGCAGAGTATCAAGTAGGAGTACAGATGTGTAGCAGATCAACAGCAGTAAAGCAGTGACAGAGAGCACAAAAAAAGCATATGGTGCTTCCGCGTGGGCGCGCATAAGCCTCTTTGGGGTACACCTCAGAGGGAAGAGAAGGAAACAAAAAAAAAAAAACATTTCTGTCGCACAGCTCACCGGGCCTGTACGCTGAGCGTCCACCGCTGCACGTAGACCTCCAGTGCCTCGCCGATAAACCCGTCGAGCAAAAGCTTCCCGCAACGTAGGGCGCGAAACGCCGCCAGTGCAGGCGGTGGCGGTAGTGCGAGTTGGTCTGCTTCTTGGTATGGGCCCACAGGGCGGCATTCCTTTGCGGAGGCGTATGCTGGGGCGGATGCTGCAGCACTGGACATCACCGGATCATCAGCGGGACACGCGAGCCCGTAGCTCAAAAGAAAGAGTGCATGGTGAAGCCAATGGTTAGGCTGCTGAGGACGGGTGGGCGGTGCTGCAGTGCCCGCCGTGGTGGGTGGTGCTCTCCCAGGCGCCTCCGTTGCGCAACTGAACAAAGTGCAGCCGCCAAGTCGGGCCTGGCCTTGCCAGTGGCCGGCGGCGCTGGAGCACCCCAGAATGTGTTGCATGTACAGGGCCATCGCCTGTGCCCCGTCCAGCGCACGAACCGCCTGACTCAACGCTCCACAGGACTGCCCAACAGGGTTCGGCGAGGGAAGCTGGCGCGACAGCGACGCAGAGGGAAGCAAGGGGAAGCCGGCAGAGGCGCGCACCTGTTCACAGGACGAAGGCGACAGCGTGCTCGACTTCGCCGTCGTAGGTTCCGCCCCATTCTCCTTGACAGCGAAACTGTGCTGCCTCACTGAAGCTGTTGGCACCGCCGCTTCCGCTGGCGAGCAGGCCGCGCCGTCCCGCCTTGCCGGTGGTGATGCTGAGCGCCTGGCGGACTCCTCCTCGTCCGAATCGCTCGTTGCATACTTCTCACAGCCTAACAACGCGCCCAGCCGGTCGCGCAGTTGTAGGCGGGCGGTTGCAGCGACGTTTTCCCAAAACGCGCGCACAAGGCGCCGTGCCGTCGCTTTGGCGCACGAAGCGGCGCACGACGACGCCGGACTGGCCGCCTCATCCACACGCATGGCAGCATTTATCTCCGGTGCGAGACAGCGCCATAGGTCCTGCGCAACGGCGTCCTTTGGCTGAGTGTCACTGCTCTTTATCCTCGCTGCCTCATCCATGCTGGCGACACATCGCGCACCGCCGTTGCTCTCTGCCGTGGCTGCGGCGACGACGCCGCTGTAGGACTGAATAAGAGCCAGGATGCGCCGTACCACAGGCTTGTTCTGCTGAACGACGCGCACCACAGTCTCCGCCAATAGTGTCTTGACCGCATCGCCATCCCCTGAAGACACACTCTTGTCGCTGAGGCAGCCGCCATCCTCGGGTAAAGACACGGTTGCCGCTCCGCCCTGAGTACAGTCTTTATGCCGCAGCATGGGGGGCTGGAATGAAGAGGGCACTGCCACGGCCGAGCGCCGCGCCGGGCAGGCATCACGTGGTATGTGCTCATCATCTCTTCCAGGATCTTGCGCTTCCCCCTCGCTGCTCCCTTCTCCCGATGTTGGCGCGACGGTCACGACGCCTTGCTCTTGAAGATATGCAGCGAAACGCGTGTACAGAAATGCAGCCAACGGGTTTGTGGCGCTGAGCTGCCGGTGCGATTCACGGCACACATTGACAGTCTCGTCGGCCGTCTCCGTGCGTGCCAGTCGCGCCACTTCAACACAAGCGAGGGCGCAACAGGACGCAGTCGAAGACACCGAGCTGGGCGACTGCAGCGTAGGATTTTGAGAAGCGGCGGTGGAGAGCGTTTCCCGATAGCTCGTGGTGGTTGCCGTCGCCGTGTACGCTTGTGGGGAACACCAGCGCAGCTCTGCCACATCGGCGACTTCGCAGTACATCTCTGCGGCGGGCAGCGAGGACGGGGGCGGCATCTGCGGAGAATGCGAAGCCGAAGAAATATCCAGTGCACCCCGAAGCAACTTCTCTGGCTGAAATGGCGATCGGCGCGCGAGCAGTGCAGTAAGCGACGCTGCTTTCTTGTCCATCTCGATCCTGCAGGAAGGGTGCGCGCCAGCGCCGCCCGAAGAGTCATCGGCGCTCTCTCTCTCATTCACATGTCCAGACACACCGAGCGGAAGAATGAGCAACGCTGGGGACTCGAGCACACCACGAAGCCACGTCACGGTTAACGCCACGGCACCAGCAACACTGCCTGCCGGGGACGCTGCAGGATGCGAGGTAGAAAGCACCGTGGTAGCGGCAATGTCCATGGCAAGATCACGTGCGGCGGCGCTGAGAACAAGAGAGCCCCCAGCAGCGTCACCGGATGCAGTGATGGCGCCCGAGTCGACGGTGGGGACGCAGGGAGCCGCTGCAGCAAAATCGGGCAGCTCAGCTAACACTGGCCCGGTGACAAATTCCGGGGCGACGGAGAGCGCTGCCTGAAACTCAAACAGCCGTCGCACCTGCACCGACGACTCACATCGAGCAGCCGAAGAAGACAGTATGCGCTCCTGACAGCTGTGAGCACGGCCCAGGTCACTCACCCGGTCAAGGTCTGCGCCGGCGGCATCGTCATCTCTCTCGATCTCCGCAGTCAGGCAATCTCCTCGAGGATCATGCGTCGGCTGCAGGTGCTTCGCTTGAATGTATGCCGCGTTCACCGCTGTCGCCACCCGTGACAAGAGTGTCAAAAGAGCGCGCGGAGACAGCTTCCAAATAGAGCGCTGGCCCACGCTGCCCAGGCTAATGCCCTCACTGAGTCGCAGGCACACACGCACACGCGGCCACGCCAATGGAGGCGTCCACCCCAGTCGCACCCACAGGCCCCACAGCTCCTCTATAGGCCACACCCGCTCACTTCCGCGAGCGCCTGAGTCGTCCGCGCTGCGCCCCTCAAGGGCGCTTTCCTTGAAGAGGGCCTCGGTGGGGCTGCGCGGCACCGCGGCTGCCCCGGAGCTGCTCGTGACATCAGCTCCAGAAAGTGACCCGCACGACGCGACCCACTTTCCTGCCTCCTCCTCTATCGAGCGCTGCACAAGCGCGTCCTCGGCCAGCACGCACCGCCGCAGCACACTGTAGAAGGCGTGGTAAGCCGTAGCACTCCTTGTCCACTTGCCCACATGTAGACTGACAAAGCCACTTGTTATGTCAAAGTCAGCGGCGCAGCACCACTCAGAGAAGTAGCAGCTGCGAAGCAGGAAGTCACCCTCCAGTATCCGAAGTCGCAGAGCAGATAGCTCCGGTGCCGCAGGGTCGGCGCCTCCGCGGTTGCAGCAGCAAGAGCGCAGAAACACGGCGTTCGGCAACCGAGGTGTCGTGTGTGCGGCCAGCCACCGACTTCCCTCTGCCTCATCTTGTCGCCCCGCCGCGCTGTCACGGAGCCTCTTGCGCGACCGAAGCGCGGCCGCCTGACACATCGTAGATGACGACGGGTCAGTTGAAAGCGCACCGTCATCTACAGCGAGGCGAAGCATGTGAGCTGGGGGGTGACGCGCTAGGCGGAAGACTTTCGCGCCGTCACCCACGACAGCGGCACAATCAGCGGAGTTGCGGTGATGCTCGTCCTTCACAAGCAGCGGAAAGGCGGAGAGACCCAGAGTTGCAGTGTGCAAAAGATGTTCGCTGTCGCGCTCCGCAGTCAGCAGGGGTATCACCCATACCTCCGTGAGCGTCAGGGGAAACGCTGCGGCACCGGCGTCCGTCCTGAACGGGCAAGTGCGTGTTGCAGTCGCAAAGCGCTGTTGCAGCAGGCGCCATAGGCTCTGCGACGCCTCAGCTTCCCTCTCGCCTTCCACGGCTTTGGCGTTGCTCAGGTGTGCATCGAGGGATGATGTCTGTTCCTTCGGGGCACGGCTGTGCCCAACGCGCGCCGCGCTCGGCCTCCTCGGCGCACGCTCTGACTTCTCTGCTGTCTTCGTCGCGGCTGCTTCTGAGGGCTGCGGCGGTGCACTCTGTGTACGCCCTGATGCAGGATGTGTCCGTGAGCTCGCCAGGTAGACGCCGCCAACGTCGATGCACAGCAGATGATGCCCTGCAGGGGGATAGACATCTGCAGCGACGCCGCCACGTGCAGGGCAGACCCGAGAGCGACCGAGATCAAGCTCAGCAAAATCTGCACCTGAGGTAGTGTGTGGAACATGCGCCCACAGTAGGCACGAGTGCTCAGTGTCCTCGGCACTAGAAAACGTGTCAACATGTTGATCGCAAGAAAGCGGCTCGTCCAGAGTTTCTGTTGCCGCCGCACTGGCGCGCGCCCTGAAAGTCGTGTCATCGGCCTGCCTATCGCGAGTTGCAGGGCCGCTGGTGCATGAAACACCTGCATGCAGGTGGGGTAAGCGCACCAGGCTCAGCAGGCACTGCCATTGCCGCATCTCGCGCGCCGCCGCCTGATACCGCGCGGGAGAGAGGTAGCCCGAGGAGTCTGGCGCGGCGAGCAAGCTACATGAGCCTGAAACGGAAGCGAACACCCACGCGTCATCACTGAGTACGCCTCGAGTGGCGCCCGCTGCTACACTTGTCTGTTCAGCAGCTCTTCCGTCTTCTCTGTGAGGCTCGTCGGCGTAGTTCATCGATGTTGCCGGCCTCGCCACAGCAGCGACAGCGCGACGCAGTGCTGCAACGTCAGCGGCAACTGCGAAGACCAGCATGCGCACCGGACGGCCGCCCTGATCTGTGCTCATTTGGTAGCGCAGACACACGCAATCGTAGTACATATATATATATATATGTTTTCGCTTCTGCTCTCGCTTTCCACGCACGTGCAAGCCAGAGGTGAACGGCGAAGATGCCGCCTATCTCGTCGCCTCGCGTTTGTGGGGTGTAGCGCAGCAGCGACGCGTACACGCGGCTCTCGGTCCGTGAAGGGATTAGTGCGGCAGTCGTGTAACAGAGGATACGGGCAAAGTGAGAGCGGGGTAGTGAAAGAGAGAGAAGAGTGATACAGAAGAGAGATGGTTGTGCAATGCAGTTGGGAGACGGAGTGTGCCATGAAGCATGAGAGTCCCTCTTGGTCGCAGCGCCGCCCACGAATGATGGCAGCGAGACGCACTTAAAAAGTCTCGAAAGCAATGCACTCCAGCGCGCCCTCGAGCCGTCGTGATCTTGCGTATCCATTGTGGCCACTCTCCCTCCCGTTGACGGTTGTTGGCGTGCTTTACCCGAGATGTGAACACTCGCAGAGAAAGAGGGGGCAGCGAAGGCCAAAGCTCGCCGAAGTCAACGCGCACGCCTCCCTTCGCCGAGAAACTAGAGCCGCCGCCTTCTCGGTCTGCTCTTCCACATTGGCCTCCTCCCTCCTTCCACCTGGGCGGCGGGCGTAGGATGGGGAGAAAGGGGGGGGGGAAGGCGCACACACACACGTGTTAGGGGGCGTTTTGGCAAGTCGGCGCGCAGCTTGGGAAGCAGCCCAAACAGGTCCGCATGCGAATGTGTGAGTGCGTGTATGTGCTGGGGGAAGAAGCGGGAGAGGCCTCAACTCACCTGTGTGAGGCGCACTGCCAGCTTCGTCATATCCCGTGACCCTCCACCCCCCCCGCCACGCCAGAGAGAGCACCCGTACACTCGGACCGCCTGTCAAAAAAATGGTTGGAGGCGCATCATGCGCCATCTCCACCGCATGCTCGCCGCTGGCAGAAGCGGCTTGCGGATCCACGCTGTCACGGCACCGTTGCCCATCTGCATGTCGCTGTCCAGTTTGTGGATCATCCAGCGCGAGAGGTGCGGTAGCGTCACCTTGCCAAACCCTTCACGCATGTACGCCGGAATGTGATCGGTGCCGCGTTCACGGTACTTGAAGTAGCCCCACGTATCCCACGCGTGCCCCTCGCAGTAGCTGTCCGGCACCCCAAAGTACACGTACTCGCGCACCGAGCCTTGTTGTCGGATCTGCGCCGTCGGATCGTTGTTCATGATCATGTCGGAGAAGAGCACGATGCTCGGTTCGTACTTCTCCAGTGCTGCCTGATTCTTCATCTTGACGATCGGGTTCGGCTTGAATTCGGCCTGCTTGTTCTGCGGAATCACCATCAGGTAGGGGTTCATGTTGGGGTTCTCGTGCGTGTGAATGATGGGGACCGGCAGCTTCTTGGTTGCGTTCAGCAGTGCGCCGAACTTGCCCGTGCGCGCGCCAAGGAACAGGATTGGTGCGCTTTTGGCCTTCGCCTCGGTAATCAAGGCGTGTCGTTCGGCCAGGTACTCAGCCACGCTGTCAACGAGCTCTCGCGTGTACACCATCGACTGTGCCGTGATCATGCACAGATACGCGAGGGTGTTGAAGGGCTGGTAGTAGTTCCAGAATAGGCAGTACCACTCCTCAAAGGTCAGCGACGTCTCCTTCTCCACGTTGCAGCGATCCAGCGGGAGACGCGAGATGTCCTCAAGCGACGAGAACATGCCCTGCCGCCACCACAGCGGCTTGGGCATCCCGAGCGACTTCAAAAACGTGTCGTACTTTGGCGCGTAGTTCGGGTAGAAGCAGCGCTCGATTTCGGCGTAGTCGATATTCTTGGCCTTCAGAAAGTTGTTCCCGAGGAACTCGGCGTACAGCATCGCGATCGCCTGCAAGTGGCCGTCCTTGTCGCGCTTATCGGCCACTTGAAGACGCTCGCGCAGGTTGTCGAAGCGGCTGGCCTCGAACTTCGGGTTAAGACCGCCGGTGAGCTGGGTGAACTTCGCCTCGGCAGTTTTGCTGTGGAACCGGTTCACCGGAGGCACCTCAAACGTGTAGCCGTTGAGCGTGCCAACTTTGCTGTAGATGTTGCTCGCCTCCTCAGAGGTATACTGGATGCCAAGCATGGTCGGTGTACCGAACGTGTTCTTGGCCTCTCGGGCCGAGCTATCCCGCACTCGCTGCTGCTGCCGCTGTTGCCGGTGTCGGCTGCTGCTGCTACCCGCGGCATCGCCACTTCTGCTCCCTTCCGGTTTCTCCGCGGCCTCGTCAGCATGACGGCTTTTGTCGCGTGTACCGAACATGCTGCCGCTGTCCGCTTGTTTGTTTGTTTTCGCGCGCGTTTGCGGCGCACGTGGGCGTGCCGATCGATGTCCCCGAATTCCCCCTGTGCTTCCCTTCTTGCCAGGGGCGTTGGCTATGTGTGCGCTCTCGAAGCTCTTCGCCGTCGCGTGCGGCGCCTGTTCGTGCGTGCGTATGCGTGGAGCGGGGGGGGGGGGGTATTCACCAAAGTGCGGACGTCTCCAAACCCGAACACGGGTAGAGCGCAGAGAGACGGAGACACGGACGATGCGTGAGCTTCGCGCAATGATCCGCAGGCAGCGATGCACACAGAGAGTGCCGGGATTAGCGGATGAGACTGCGTGTGGTGGATACAAGCAGGAGAATCATAGAAAGAAAGAGAGGTGCAAAAAGACACAATAAAGAAAGCAACATCACGGAAGACACGCACGCGCATCAATCGCACCCGCAACTCCTCCCCGATCTCACGGTATGGTCGTGGTAGGCGCTCTTTAGAGAGCACGAAGCTAGTGAGGAACTGTACCCCTGGAAGCTGACCTCGCCTCTTCGCTGCCTTTCGGCATTACCTCTGAGAGGCCAAGAGCGTAGAGCACGGTGCGGCCTGCAGACTTTACCTGTCGGCGAAGCAGTAAGATCTGCTGCTGTAGCTGGCGTGTCTCTCGCTTTCTCGATGTCTGTCTGTGTGGCTGTCTGTCTGTGGGTGTATGCTGCGATTGCGTTATGTTAGGATACTCTTCGAGAACCCGCGGTGTAATTAAATGATGGCGACGGGGAAAAGACGGTAGGGAAGGAAGCAAAGGGAGGGGAAGGAAACGAGGACAAGCAGAGGCGACCCGCAGTTGCCCATATTTCATATCTTGCCTACGCTGTCTCCTACCCCTGTCTCGCTGCCCTCTTCCTCTCCCCTCCCTCCTTTCCAGCCCCCACCTCAAAACCCACTCATCATCACCACCACAGCAACGACGACATGAATTAAACATGAATGTATTGGTAATGCTCAGAAGCGGGCACACATAGCGACAACGACAACGGCAAAGACACATATATATGTATATACGTGTATAAAAGATATGCATATACATATCTTTTATACACAGGAAGACGTCAGGGTGAGCTGGAAGGGAGGAGGTCGAGCCGTGCAGCGCCCAAGACTATTTACGAACTGCCATGTCTGATTGTCTTCTCCTTCGTGTTTCCTCCCTCCCTCGCTCCTTCGCGCACAACGACTCGTTTCGCTTTAACGCCCCCACCGGCAAGCTTCGCTCCATGCGGGAGGGGAGGGAGGGAGGGGGAGGGGAAGAAGAGACGAAAAGGGAAGAACGAAACGAGAGCACGAGTGCGTGCGTGTGGGGGCGTGTGGGTGAGCGACGTAGCAAACAAAAAAAGGAGGGAGAAAAGAGGGGAAGAACAAATACGCCAACAACTCCCTCGCGCACACATACATGCACACACCGGAGGCAACAACAGCAAGGCTTCATCATCATGTCGGGTACCACACGCCAAAAATACACGAAGGCGGAAAGGGAAACGGAAAAGAACAAAAAAAAAAAACAAAGGAAAGGAGCACACAACAGAAGACAGCCTTAGCTCAATACGTAACCGCTACCCACGCAGACAAAGACACATGTACGCGTGCAGACGGGAGAGAGGAAGGGGGAGAGGAGGGAGGGGGAGGAGGGAGGAAGAGAACAAAGAGCGAATGCCCAGGGCCGCGCTACTCAAGACCAACAGGAAAGGCCAAAAGAAAGGGGGCGGCAGCGCACAGGGTAGGGGATCGATTATAGAAAGAGGTCCGCATACGCCAGACCTTGAAAGTAAGCCGCTCAGCAGTCACCGCTCTCTTTGCGTGTCGCTTGCGCCTCTTTCGCGCCACGAAGGGCTTTCCCCTTTCAAGGCCGACGAGTCGGCCCACTCTCGCTCTCGCGCACATCTAAATGTCATAGCTGAACGTTGGCACATGTGCAGCAGAGTCGCTGCTGCGGTCGCTATCATCGTCGTCATCGCTTTCCGACTTACTTTCCACTGCCGGAGAAGGCGCTTCCGCCAGCGCGACGGCTGCCTCGTCGCTATGCTCCACCGCACCCGTCGCTACGCCGACTGTCGCCAAGGGGGTCGCTGCGGCTGCCGCCGTTGCTGCCGGCTGCAGCACGGAGAGGCCATTGTTGCTGTGGATGAGCACCGACTGCAGCACCGGCGGCGGCAGCTCCGCGCCGTGAGCGAGCTTGCAGTACGGCGTACCGGGCGGGAACTCCGCGATGCCGCGTCGCTGAGCCGTGTAAGAAGGTGAGCCCTTCAGTCGGCTCACGAGCAGCTTCAGGCCGTGCTGCAGCACTGTAGGAATGAGGTAGGGCGTCTTTATGGCACTCTCCGGTAATCCAAAGTCACTGTTGGCGCTCTTCAGCACGGCACTGAGCTTCTCGCTCTCATTCGCCTTCACGCGTTCCTCCACCTGCAGCTGCATGCACCGCAGCTGGGCGCACTGAATGCGGCGCAGCTGCAGAATCTGCTGTGCGGTGAGGGTGTCGCACTGAAAGGTGCGGCGCACACCAGAGTGGCTGACGGCCATCAGGAACGACGGGGTGGCGCCGCTGTCCTGAACCGAGTAGTGGAGCTTGTAAGAGAAGACGAGCAGCACCAGCGCGAACAGGTCTGGTTCCACCTGCGAGGCGAACACGGCGAGCACTTTGCGCTGAATCGTCTGTAGAGAAAGTGGCACGCTAATCTTGGTGCGGTCCCACGGGCACACGGTCGGCACCGACTCGTCCTTGAGACACTTGAGCGGGAAGAACATACCGTGTCCCACAAAGCCCTTCCTCTGCGCGACAGGGCCGTCCAGCTGCACCTGAATCGCCAGCTCTGTGTGCGACGCCACGAGCATGAGCACAAGGAGCTCAGCGTTCTGGTTAAACTGGGCATTGAGTACGTCGATGTCTGTGACGTCCGGGAACGGCAGCACCGAGCTCACCTGCTCCTTCATCTGCGAGAACAAATTCAGTGTATCGACGACGCGAGTGCGACTCAGGCTGCGCTCCTGGCACCACTCCTCCTGCGCCTCCTCGGACAGCCCGTCGCGCTGCATGCTCATGTACTCGAGGATAACCTCCATGGAGCAGATCAAATCACTCTGCAGCGAGCCGTGGTAGCGCTGCATAACGTTCGACACGTGACGCACCATCGCCGCGCGCTCCATGCGGTCGCTGACGGTGTACGGCACGTGAAACGGCGACTTGGAAGACTCGATGGCGGCCGCCAGCATGCTCAGCGTCGGGGTGCCGTACAGTAGGCCGAAGAAAACGTTTGTGGCAGCCGCGACCGACACCGGCGAGCGGGCCGCGATGACGCCCCGCAGGGTCATGAAGTAGCACTGCTGGAAAGCCTCTGTGTCGGCCTCTGTGTCGGCCTCTGGATTCGCGGCCTCGACAGAGTCCTCTTCGTCTCCGTAGCCCTTGTCGCCGACCTCGTCACTGCTGCTGGGGCCCTCTGCCGCCTCCTTTGTAGCCGGGGAGTGTTTTGCCGCATCGGCAGAAGCAGTAGAAAAGGCCGCCGGGGCCGCTGCAAGCGCCTCCTCGATGAGGGCATTCCAGGGCGAGTCCATGACGTGCGTCGTGCGCTGGCGGTCAAGCGACACCCGCTCCGCGTCCGCCATGGGGTCGTCCTTGCGAATAATATGGCCGCCATCCTGTAGCAGGTGAAGGCTGTAGGCGAGAGCGCCGCGCTCTGGCTTCTCGTTGCACAGCTGGAAGAAGGCGAACGGCTTTTGCGTGATGAGCAGGGAGTGAAGGACGAGCTCAGTGAGGACAGCGTTCTTGATGCGATTATCTGATTCGCGCAGCGCCTTGTGGTGGTCGCGGCTGAGAAGGCTGAAGTAGAAGCCCTGCTGCACACGACCAACACGGCCGCGGCGCTGCTGCGCGTTCGACGTCGTCTCCCACAGCAGCCGAAGAGGCGGAAAAGCGTAGCTTGTCTTCTCCTTCTCCGAGACCTGCGGCCGCTTGCCTGTCCCGGAGTCGATCACAAACACCACGTCCGGCAGCGTCAAGCTCACCTCGGCGATGTCTGTGGCGACGTAGACCTTCTTGCGGGTTACTGCAGGCCGCGCGAGGGCCTCCTGGATCAGAGACAGCTCGACGTCGCGGTACCACGCGATCGGCTCCAGTGACTCCTCCAGGTTCTCGCGAATCCATGTCGTCATCAGCTCCACTTGCGTACGGCCAGGCATGAACACGAGCACGCTGTCCTGCGTCGCCGTGTTCTTAGCCAGGTACTCAAGCAGCTGTTTGCACACTAGAATGAGCTGATGCATCTGCTCCGATGTTACCATGTTGTTGCTATCCTGCGGCAAAATCGGTGCAGTGCGGATGCCGGTGAGGCGCTGCAGGTCCTCGATGAAGTACTCCTGCACGGGGTACATGATAGGGGAGCGGGCGTAGGTGCCGACCGTAAGGCCGTCGAAGAAGCTCTGCCACTCCTCCACCTGCGCCGTCGCGCTGCACAGGACAAGCTTAAAGGCACCCGGGTGTTTATGAAGCCACAGCTTCAGCATCAGCAGAATGACCTCCACATCCGGTGTGCGCTCGTGAAACTCGTCGACAATGATGTAGGAAAACGGCAGCTTCTCTTTGAACTCGTGCCACAGAAAGTAGATAAAGAGGGAGTAGGTTGTAACGTACATTATCTTCGTCTCACCAAGGTCGCCGATATGCTCTCCGCGCACCGAGTAGCCTACCTCTTCACCGAGCTCCGCGTCAAGCACCTCCGCGACGCGCTGGGCAAGGTTGATCGCAGCGGTACGTCGCGGCTGCGCGTTCACGACGAGTGCATCCGGGTGCGCCTTGTGCAGGGCCATTGGGATACGGGTGCTCTTGCCCGTACCGGTATCCGTGACGACAAACGTGACGTCGTGAGTCTCAATCAGGGACAGGCACAGTTCCTCATCTAGCGTGCCAATCGTGCCCATCTTCGTCGCCTGCTGCGCCCGCAAGTCGTCCCCGATGTTCTCGTTGTCGTTCTGCTGCGCGTACTCATCCTGGAAGCGCTTCGCAACGGCCGGATCGATGTCGGCGACATGAGCGAGGGGAGTCGCTTTGGTCTGCTGTGGCGGCGCCGATGGCAGATGACGCTGCTGGTGGTGCGGTGGCGGTGGTTGGCGGTAGTTCATCCTCTGTGCTCGGTTGCCCCTGCCGTAGCGGTCTTGCTCACGCTGCACTGCCACACGCGGCGGCAATGCGGCGTAGTAGTTCAGCCGCGCCTGCGGCTGCTGCATGAGCTGCTGCAGCTTCTTTATAGGCGAGCCGGCGGAGCTCGAAGCCGCAGCGGGCGTGGGTGTCGCGGCAGCGGCCTCTGTCGCAGTTGACGGTGGTGGTGGATACGGCGCTATGCGAGCGTGAATGCTCATCTGCTGCAGTGCTAAGCAAATATCCGTGGGTAGGGATGCAGCGGCAGGAGCAGAATCAGAAGCGCCGGCTGGCGCAGCAGCGGAAATCGGCGTGACAGTCGGGGTTGTCGTAGCGGGTGTATCGACAACGGGTGCCGCGGCGACAGCGGGCAGTGGCGAGGTTGGTGTGGGCCGAAACGGAGATGCTGTGTTGGCTGACATCGGAGCCGGAGGGGGCACTGATGATCGCGCCGAGGCGGTCTGCTGTGAAAGAGGCTGCGGCAGCGGATACGGAAGGCGCTGAGAGTTCGATCTCCGCTGCTGCGACGGCAGAGGAGGCGACAAGAGCGACCCGGCAGCTTTTGGGGATGGGGCACTGAAGGGAGCGGCAGCCGACGGGGACGTTGCACCTGATGACTGGCTGAGAGGAGTCGGCATCCCAGCAAGCTGAGACCGCGGTACCGGAGGAGGTATACCGGCGTGCGGTTGTGACTGCGGAAGAGGAGCAGCAGCGACAGCTGTTGCTGGCTCTGCGGCCTCGTTAAAAGTCCCGCGACTCGACACGGGTGCCACCGGCGGATGTTGATAGAGGGGCGTCTGAGGAGTAGGCAGCCTGCCTTGCGACTTCGCTACGCCTGCTAGGAACGGCGCTGGCGGCCGATTCTGCGTCCGCATGAAGGCGGAGCCCGGTTGGGTCGGGTCTGCGCGGCGCGCTTGTGCCGAATGCGGAAGTGGGACGCTAGAAGGCGCGGCACTCGTCCACTGTGGTGGGGCCGACAGTTTAGAGGGTGCAGACCGCGCTGAGGAGGCCGCTGCAGCTTGAGAGGGGATGCTGGTGTGTGTGCTCGGAGGAAACACTAACGGTCCACTTGGCCTTGGCATGGGGGCGTGACCCAGTGACGACGGCGGCGGCGGGGGTGGCGCGCCGGTCGGCGCAGCCGCCAGAAAAGGCTGTTTGTTGTCAGTGGGGCCCAGTGTTGCCCCTCGCGGACCTGGTGCAGCCATCGGTGCTGGTGACGCTTGGTCAGACTGCGCTACGCCCGTCAACTTGGAAGGTAGTCCGGATTCTATGGTTGGAGCAGCATCCGGATACCCCATCGCAGGCGGCAGTACTGCCGCGGAAGCGCCTGCGACTCTCACGGGCGGCCTGCCGCCTCCGACTAGTGAGAGAGCGCTAGGCCCGGAGGCCACCGCCGGGTGCGGCGACGCTGTGTTGACAGTAGCAGCTGGGGTACCGAGACCTGCAAGCAAGACAGACAGCGGCACATCAGATGCTGCGCCGCTGCTGCTCAGCCTAATAGACCCACCATCGCCGGAAGGGACCGGCGGCGATATTTGGCCCCTTCCGTTCGGGGACTGTGCAAGGCGGAGGGCGGCCAGATTGTAAGTGATGGGGTTGCGCGCCGGCGCGCCACCACCGCTGCCCAGTCTCTCAGCACGGTTCGGATTGTGGCCGCTCATGATGCTGGAGCAGCACCGTGGCAGCAATAGAACTGGAGAACACGATACGAAAGAGAAAGACAGAGGTCGGTGCGCAATCAGCTCAACACGCCGAGGCACAAGGAAGGTGCCAGCTTGCAGGCAAACAGCACACGTACACGCACTGCACAAGAGTGGCAAACAGACTTCTTGATCCGCTGATCTTTTTGTTTTTTTTTTTTCGGGAAGGAGAGCGGGCCAGCTTCTTTCCACTCATGCAATCAATACCGCAGGCACCTACATGCACGTACAAGTAGATGTGGGGAAGTGCAGGGGCACATGTTTCATGGTGCGAGAAGAGGTGGAGATGTAGGCAACAGAAAACGTCGACAGGGAACAGTCAAAACTGGGGCGAGCTGATGCGCGCCGAGCGATTTGCATCATTCTTCCTTACAGAAAGGGGGAAAGCGGTGGGGCGGTGGCGGGGCAGCGCATGCGCATACATTTTCGCCGTGGCATGCATTCCGCCAACACCCCGAGCGAAGGTTGAACAACATGCAGATGCTGGCGTCTCGCGCATGCCCAGCAGTGGAGAAATGTGCCCTGTGCCGTCATGGGATGGTCGTCCCTTCGTTTTCTTCTTTGCGGAGGTAGGGTTTGTCACCATGCCGCCTTTTTCACTGATAGGAAAATGGGTGAGTCATGGAGTAGACACGCTAAAGCCGAAAAAAAAAAAATGTATCATTGGAATGGTAAGTCACGAGGAGTTCGTGTGTCGGCAACCGTGATCCGGGGAGCTGGGGCGTGCTCCGTCGTTTGGCTTTCCTTTAGTTTTTTTCTGTGTGTCAGTATACCGTAAACACGCGCGAAATAAATAAATAAGAGACGCATGCACAAGCACAGCCGTTTGCCTACAAAGGTAGGCATACGGCTGAACCCCAGCCCTCTGGGACAAACCGTCCTGCCGCGGAATCGAGGTCATGCACCTAACGGGCTCCTCCTTGTCCGTCCTCGCCCCTTCTTTCGCATACGTGCTGTGCGATCGGCGTCACGCGGACGCTCGCGTGGGCCGCGTCTAGCGTCGCGCTGAAGCGAGGAAGCGATGACGTCTCTGTCGTGCGGGTAGCAGGGGGCGGTCGCCTAGGTGCATGCCGCACGAGCTCGAGGAAATGGGTCAGCCTGAGACCAGGGCGCTTCCGAGGCCCTGCACACTCTGCCTGTGTGCCATGCTTCTCTCGCAGTCACTTCAAGTCGCGGCGTGCCGTATTATGGTGCGGTGTCTCGCCACGTGCGAGCCTGGAGGGCTCGATGGTGTAACTCGGTGGTGCTCTCGTCATGCTTCCGGCGTCTGCGCCTCATCAGCCCACCCCGTTGGGATGTAGAGGGACTGCCACATGTTCTGCACACACGCACATTGGGGCTGATGCATGTGGATCCCTTCGCTCCTCTCCCGTCCATCACCATGGCCCCTCTCACCTCTGCATGCCTTGTTCGGGTGTGCTGCACCGTTCCAGCTGTGCTTCACAGCGCCAGCGCGCAGGTCTCGCATTTGCGGCATCCTGTGGCCTGTCTCAAGAGGGCGTTCTTGCCTGGCGGAGGAGGAGGGGGCGTGCCTGGATGGCTTGCCCGCACGTTGCCGCGACAGCCAGGACACTGCCGTGAGCCTTTGGCAGCAGGAGGCATTCCACCCTCTCCTGTATCCGCACACCTTTGACAGGAGTGGGTACGTCAAGCAGAAGGGGGCACGCAGATCAAGCGGCTGCGCACAAAGAACTCACAGCTGGTTGGATTTGTCCAATCGCCGACACGATTCGTAGTGGGCAAGAGCGAGCGTGGTAATGGTTGCAAGTCTCTCCAGCATAGTGCCAGTGCAGATATTTCCCGCCGACGCTAAGAGTCCGACGCACCCAAGGGCAGGCTGCAGGCTCTTGGCTTCCCAATAGGGCAGGAGCTAGACCCTAGTGCCACGGCGAGGTGGCCCGCTTTATCAGGGAGCAAAGACGTGAAGAGAAAAATATCAGTGAATAATAAGGACACCCGTCAAGCACGTGTGCGCTGGCGCACATCCCCGGCAGTATAGAACCTCTCCGCCCCCTCCCCCACTTTACTCGACCTCCCCACAACATGGAGGTGCAAGAAAGGCGAGAGAAAAAATGGAAGCGAAAGCGTTCACGTTCTCGAGCAAAAACGCGCATAGGGACACGAGCACGGCGCGTTCGCCCTTACCCTTTACCGGCGCCGCCGTGGCCGCGCACTTTGCGAATGCTTCGCAGCTTTGCGTTTATGTATGCGCTCCCGTTTCGAGACATCACACCTGCATCAGAACGGCGGCGCCACCTCCTGCTCGAATGTGCTCGTCACTCGCCAGATGTTTGCCTTCGCCTCCTCGTCGGTCGCGCCTCGGACCACCATCCAGCAAAGCATGTAGAATTGCTTCGGCGGCGGTGCCACGGCCTCACCCGGCCTCGCCGAGACGGAGAAGGCAACGAGCGAAGCGTCCTCTACCGGAACACGTGCCTTACTCAGCACCCCAGCCTGGTTCGGATAAATGTTCACAGACGCCGCCCAGCACTGTGGTGGAAAGAAGCCGCGAGACGGGCCGCCGAGCAGCGACCACACCGCTGTGCGTGCAGCGGAGCTCGGGATACCCTCGTTTGCGTCCGCCTCGGAATGGCGCGGTGGAGTTGCCGTCTGCCACGGCATCTGCACCCCACCTTCTTCTTGCTGGCCGGCTAGAAGCTCTGGGAAAAGGCCTGCCAGCTGCTCCTGGATAGGCATCTGCAACGCACAGCGCACCAGCGCCTCACCCAGGTTCAACCCACGATACACAGTTTGAACCATAACGTTCGTTTCCGCGCTTCCAGGCCGACAGTTCACCTCAATCACGTAGGCTCGCTGGCGTGCTGGGTCGTATTTGGCTTCAAAATGAATAACGCCGTGCAAGTGCGCTCCGTGCGCGGAGACGTATAAGTCGAGCAATTCACGCAGGGCACACTGGCCGCGGTGCCCCAGCTGTGATGGGCAAATCCCGCCAACCTCAGCAAAGTACGGCAGAGACGGTTCGAAGTTGTCCGAGATGGAGCAGAAGCGCACGACGCCGTGCTCGACAACGCAGTCCATGTCGACCTCCTGTCCCTCAATGAACTCCTCCGCGAGTATGTGCACAGCGGCCGCGCCTTCTTCGCGCACAGGTCCAGCCGCTGCACTCTTGGTGAGGGCGGCAAAGTGCCGTGTGTCTGGATGGCTCGCGAGCATCGTCCACATGTACCACACATGCGCCACCGCGTCGTCCAGGGTGGAGCACAAGCGGGTTAGCAGGCTTCCAGCCCCTGGACTGGGCTTTAGCACCACTGGGAACGCGAGCGCCGCGGCCTCTATTGTTTTGGAAATAGTCTTGATCAGCGCCGGCCGAGCCTTCTCGAACGCCATCGAGAGCGCATCCGCGTCGCGCGCACGTTTGCTCATCTCTCCTGGTGTCGGAAGCGCCGCCGCTACAGGGAGCGGCACCGACTTTGGCGACGGGATGCCGTGCTCGCTGCAGAACAGCCGAAACAAATCCTTCATGTTGTTCTGTAGAACCGCAGCAGGTGGGAGAGGGATCGGGGTGAGATTCAACCGCGCGGCAATTAACGCCGCTTGGTAGACGGCATACTCGTCGAAGGACACAACCGCGTCAGGGACGAGCCCACGCGATGCCAGGAAGGCCGACAAGGCAAGGTGCACCTCATCCACGTCGCTCGTCTCGTGCTGCAGCCAGTGCGAAAAGACACCGTCAAACTCAGGCAATGGGGTGAAGGGGTGCACCAGCACCAGCGCTACGTTGAGCGAGCGGAGGCGACGGTATAGCGGCAAACGGGCCACGCTGCTTGTACGGAGAAACACAATTACCTTGCCATCCATTTTCTCCAAAGAGGTCGCTGTCGTTTTGTATGCGCGTGGGTCTCCGTGGAATGGAAAGGGGAGCCCAGCGAGGGAGGAGAGGTGGAGGCTGCGGGGGTTCGATAATGCACAATGGTAATAAAGAAAGGGAAGTTTTTTTTATCTTTCTTAGCTTGTTCAGCCTTCGTCGCCACGCATTCCATCTCTGACGTTAGTGTTTTCGCTTTATTTTTTTTGCTTGAACGCTGTTTTCCTTGTCGATGAGCAGGGGGCGTTGGGGTGTGTTGGCGGTGATGGCCAAAAGACGATTTTTGAACCAAGAGCAATTACGTCGAGCAAACTGCTCTTAGCGAAGATACAAGTGAGAGCCGCGGGTGGCAGCGGCGTTGCCCTTCTCTCTTCGCTTCCGCCTCTTTGGATGGTAAAGAACAAGGAAATTAAATGCGGCAACAGTTTGTGGGCGGTGGCCTCTTGTCAACAAAGGCGATAAGCGACGGTGCTGCGGACGAATGCACGAATCAGACCGAGCGAGGCGGCCGAATGACGCTCGCTGGGGCTTCGAGGGCTGCAGGCGGACTCAAGACGCCGTGCCACGGAAGCGATAAATCAAGAGCTCTGCTTATCCCGTCCGGGAGTGTATGAAAAGAAGGAGTGAAGCGTGAACGGCAGAAAGCGGCCGGCGCCGAAAAGAAAAAAAAAAAGATGAGCCTAGCGGGCAATGCATCGCAGTGATACCAAACCGGGGGAGAGTCGGGAGGAGGAGCGTGAAAGATGGGCTTTGGCATAGACAAGACGATCGTTGGGTTCTGCAATGCGCACGCGTAGACTACGCGGAGAGGAGCAGCGGGGAGGCGAGCAGAGAGCGTGCAAGGCCTTCATGGTACAGAAAGATGCCACTGTGTGTTGTTTGTTTGCCTCCCCACCGCCTCCCTGGCTTCGACAGCAGCGGGGCAACACGGCAGAGCACAGGAGGCTGTGAAAGCGCCTTTTTTTGCTGTTGCTGAATTTCTGAATTTTGGCTGAGATGCACCTTTATCTTCTGCAACTGCGTAACCGGTTGTACGGCAGCAGGTAAAGGCGAAGAAGGAATTATCCATCTGTAATTCCATGCGTTGCCTTCGTGCGACGAGAGGAGCGGGCTACGCACACAGTCTCGCAAGAAAATGGTGTGCGGCGGCATCGAGGCAGCTCCATCCATGTTTTTTTTTTTTTGTCTAAGTCTCCGACTCGCTGACGGCATATATAAGAGTCTGAGGTATCCGAACGCAAACGAGAGAAAATGCAAGAGACAGTGCACGGGGCGGCAAAGCGGGGAGGAAGGGAGGGGAGGGAGGGCGGCGTCCCACGGCAGGACGCGGAAACGAAGAGATGCTCGCCAGCCCACAAGCCAACACAAACACATGAAAAATCGCAAAGCAAGCGAACGAGAAGAATAAAGAGCAGCACATCAAGAACAGCGAAGACAAAGCAGGCGGAGCGAAAACAAAAAAAAAAGATAAAAGACACAAAACTTGGTGGCGCCAAAACCAAAACAAAATACAAACTAAAAAGAAGAGGGACAACAAGCGAATGCGCGCACCAACTGCACAGAAAGGGGTGGGCAACACAGAGACGGCATTCACCAACACGATTCGGACGGCATGATGAGGTGGGAAAGAGGAAACACTCTATCAAGACTTCTTCTTGTAGATGTGGCCATCTCGCTCACGCATCGCACTGCCCTGACTATTCCGAACACCCCAGAGGGTTGTCGTCGCCGCGCCGGACACACCCATGAGCAGGCGCAGCGCCGCTGCGGGGACGCGCAGAAGGCTCCCGTCTGGGCCGGTGCAGTAGCTTGCCATGGTGAGTGCCTCCTGCAGTCCAACACGCAGCTGCTCTTGGCCTTGCCGCCAGCCGTCCGCGACGCCGGCGGGTTGGGAAGCACGCGACGGCTCTTCTATGGTGAGCCCGCGATGTTGCGGTTCCACAAGTACCTCGAGGAGCGAGCGACTTGCATGGTAGGACCCGCTCGCCAGCAACGCTGCCATGTCCGACGCTTGCGTGAGCAGCTCCTGCATGAACACAGAAGACGCCGTGCGGATCGCGTGGTGCAGCGCAGCGCCGCGGTAGTTCGAGAGCGGCAGCAGCAAAAGGCCCTTTGCCGCCTCGCCCACACGTGTCACAGCGGAGAGTGGTTGCAGCCCACAGCAGCACGCCGTCAGCAAAAAGCGGATCGACACACAGTTCGAGTCTTCCACGATGCGCTGCAGAAGCGTCGCGGCGCTGCTGCAGTCCTCGACGCGCATGAACGGGATTGGGAGCGGAATCTCCTGCAGCGAAATCCACGAGAGCACCGGTATACTGCGTAAGGCATCAAACGAGTTTCCCTCTGCAAGAGCAGCCAGAACCCCCTTGTCGCTCTGGAAGGAGCCGGCGGCGGTCAGCGTTGTGGGAAGGATTACCACACGGCGGTAGAAGAGAGGCGGTGCTTCGGTGCCGGAAATGGTGCCTGCCTCAGCCGCCGGCACAGACGGCGAGGACGCAGCAATCGCTGCTGCGCCTTTGCTGTTGGCTGGCGACGAGGGCGGCGATGCCGACGCAGTGGAGAAGAAAGACTGCGCAAAGTCGACGGAGGCGCCGCTCCACGTCAGCGACGTCGGTTGCAGCCGAACCGCCAGCGAAAGCTCACTGCCGCCCTGCTGAAAATGGGAGACGGTGAAGGACGCACGAGACGCCTCCCTCATACCTCCGCTCGCCGCCGCAAGCACGCTCTTTGACGAGGTCAGCAGCCCAGTCAACTCTAGCTGTCGCGCATCGTTTGCTCCACCGCGACTGCAGCCGCTGTCAGCCTGGACGCCAGGCATGTCAACATGGCAGCGTGCAGCACCGCTGCCTCTCCTCGGCTGCGCGGCGAGCGACGCCGGCGGCTTCGGCGTGGCGGTCAGCAGGCGATGAACATCGCTGGTGTTGATGCAGTCGAACACCGTTGCCTCCCCCACCACGACGTGGAACCACAAGTCTTCCTCCGAGCCTTGAGGAAAGGTGTCCATCTGGACCGTGATGCCGCGGCAACTGAGAACAAGCCGCTTGCTTGCATCACGGTCGCCAAAGCCACTGCGGCAGCCACGATCGTGCAAACGCTCGAGCCGTGATGTCGAGGACTCCCCGCTGATGGTGTGAAAGGACCACGTAGCGCCGGTGCCTATGGTTGTCGCGTAGCTGCAACGCGAAAGCGAGGGCTTCGTCCGTCCGTCTGGGGAGTGCGATGAATCATGCGCTAGCGCCGGCGTGTACGCCGTGACGGACGGCACAGCTGTGTCAGCGCTGGCGCTGTTGCTGCACCTTGCGCGCAGCGCCGCCTCTGACCGTCTGTCGCCGCCGAAGATGTACGGTGCCGCCTGCGCCACGCTCGCGCCTCGCGAGACGATCTGCAGATAGCCTCGCCGCTGCTTTCGGACCGCTGCCGACATCAAGTCTGTTCCCTCATACAAGCTGAGGTTGAGGGAGCAGTCGCTCAAGAAGAACTCAAGTTCGACCGGCGGGTAGAGGTACTTCTCCGGGGTGTCGTGAAGGAGGGCGTCATCGGTGCAGTCGAGTCGGTTGAGACGCACGGCACGCCTCTGCCGTGCCGCCTCGACACGCTCGCGCGACCAGCAGCTGAGGAAGTGCGGCTGCCGGTCGCACGCGGCGAATAGGTCAATGCGCCGCTCTGCGGCTGCGCCTGGGTCGCCGGCGACGGCATCGGAGTCGGCACGGTCTCCGCAATGACGGGTATCGCCAGAGGGCAGCAGCGACGATGCAGTCGGATCCTCGGATGGTAGAACGCACCATCGCAGCTGTGCTTCAGACGCTACCGTATCCTCCAGATCGGAAAAGGACGAGGACAGAGAGGAGATCGCAGCACCAGCAGCAGCCACCCTCGGTAGTGGCGGCCGAGGTAACTGAAATGGTGCTCCTCCCTGCGCGCCGCGTACGCCGCGCGTCGGCACCACTGCCGCCGCGCCTTCCTCGGCCGTCAGCTCGTCATCGTCGTCACTTGATACGGAAATGGTGTCCGAGACTTCATCATAGCGCCGAGACTGCGGCACGGCATCAGCGGACGACGCAGGCAGCGGGGACATGCTTCGTCCGCGTCGCGTTCTCTCTTGCTCCACGCCGCTTGCGTTCGAGGAGGTAGAGTGTACTCGTTGGTGCTGCGGCACCCACGGCGCACCATCGAGGAGTTCGGCAGCGCGTTTCTGGTACGTGTCGTAGAGCTGTGGGTCTCGTCCGTATGAAGCGTGTAGGGCATCAAGCCAATGACTGTACCCATACGCGCTCGCGCTGCTCCGAAAAGCCGAGTAAGAGGCGTTATAGCCTCCAACGCCAGTAGAGGGGCCTAGCTGTGACTTTTCCGGCACCGTCCAGGGCGATTCAAAGTCGCTAGACGCCTGCAACGACGTGGTCGACGGCAGAAATGGGTAGTGCGACGTGTAGTCGTCGACACTCGCAATGGTGCGCATCATCGGCGCACCGACTGGAGAAGGTCGAAACCCCCCACTGCTTGCATCCTCCTCCGCTGCCCTGTCTCTGGTGACGAGGTAAGGGTTCACACGAAACGTCATGGGAGCGCAGCTGCGCGCCACCTCCTCCGCCACCCACTCAAAGCCGGGCCCGCTGCGCATGACGAGCGCTGCCGGTGCATCCGTCGCCTGCAGATCAGTCCCTGATCCCCACGCCTCCACAAGCTCGCGGAACACCTCGAACGAATCCTTCGCCATGAACGCGGAGAGCTCGATATGTTGCAGATGCATCGACACAGCCGGCGCCAAGTAGGCGTAGTCGATGGAGCCCCCCTCCTCTCTTGTGTCACCGCCGCCGTGGGCTCCTGACGCCGATGCGCTTAAGCTCTTCGAGCGCACCGTGAGGATCAGGTTTGGCGTTCGCGAGCACGAAGCCGATTTGCCCATGCTGGGTGAACCGGCGTCATCAGTGCTCTGCTGCATATCCGCGGCGAACGAGGACGAGGAGGAGCAGGCGGCCGTAGAAATCACCTCGCAAAGACGCACAAAGCCGGCGCTCTCCAGGTCAACACCCCAGTCGTCACTCTCGGCGGGGTTGAGCACCTCGCGAACAAGTGCCTCCACGTCACAGTCGTTGCACACGTAAAGCGGTAGTGACGTGTGCAGCCATGCCTGCGCGCGCATCGTCAGTGGAGCGGAGACGTCTTCGGAGGCAGGTGATGGCACCGACGTCGCCGGCGATCTCACTGCAGCGCTGCCGCGTCGTAGCTCTTCAGGTGGTATGGCGGTCCCATGCGCTTCCGCTGACGGCGGCAACGCCGGAACTACCACGGGCAGCTTTATCAGCACCGAAGCACGCGGGAGCAGCAATACCGCCAGCGAGCGGCCGGCGCCGCGAGGGCGATACGTGGCCATGAGGTTGGCAACGCTCACGTGCACTTTGGTCGTCCAGAGCGTTTCCTCCAGGAAAGCAAGCGTGGAAAGCCCCTCAGCCACGCCCCTCGCCTCGCCGCCATTTCGTACAGCAGACGCCGCCGGGGCAACAGTCCCGTTGCCACCGCTGAAGTATTGCTTCAGTACCGCCGCCAGATGATCGCCGTTGTATGCCACAGCGTGATGAAGACCCAAGCCAGTTAGCTGCAGCCACAAATGCCGCCTGTTGGGCGGAACCAGTGCAGCGGAAAAAGCAGTGGGCACGAACGGCGTAGTGTGGCAGGAGTGCGCCGCGGTTGCGATGGGCGGCACCCTCGCCATTTCGAGGAGACGCACCTCGCACACACCGCTCTCACGAACGGTGGGCAGCGGTGCGTGCGCGGCTCGTCCAGCCGTTGTGGCGATCGATTGGAGCTCTCGAACGTAGGCGCCCCAAACGTCGGACAGCACGCGTGAGCTGTGGCTAACCCACTGACCGCCGCTGTCGTCATCGCCTTCGGTCGTGTCACTCGCATCTCCGTGGCACCTGTCATCCCCCTCCTCTTCGTTGCCTCGCACCTCTGTGTAGCTCTGCACAAGCTGCACCAGAGTGCCGGCACGTCGGTGGCCAGGGTGAGCTGCCTGAGAATTCGGCATATAGTAAGCCAAGTCTTTGCACGTGCCTCCCCCCAGACCGTGCGACACGGTTGGCGCACCGCCAGAGCCTACGGAATTGGATGCGTAGCTCTTGTAAAGCGGCGACGCTGCCGCCGCCCCTGCCCCTCCGCCAGCGTCGCGACCATCGCTGGACGTGTGTGGCGGCGCCGGAGCCGGCTGCCGCTCCCACAAAGAGAAACCGCCCAATCGAACACGTGCGTAGTTTGCCTGCCCAGCCTTGGCGAGGGCGCCGTCGCCGCTCAGCCCACGCACCGACACGTCAACGAGCTCCATGATGTAAAGGTGGTAGAGACAGTTCAAGTCGACGAGGCAGCGCCGCTGCGACCTCGGCAGACACCGGTAAAGCGGCTCCCCGACCACCTGGCCCATCGGCGAGAGACGAGGCGCGAAGAGCCCCAGACGAATGCGACTGACACGCACGTCAAGTGATGTGCACGTCGTGTCCAAGAGGCGCCACAGCTCTGGCACAGCGTTCGACAGCGGATCTGCGCTGTCGCCGCCATCGCTGCTGCCTCGAGATTTGAGCCTGGAAGTATCATCCTGAATGTCGTCGCCCGCGGCGCACCCGCTCACCCTCGCTCCGGCACAGCCGCGGCTCGTGGTCACTGCATCTGCCATGGCGAAGGCTTCTGCGGCGGAGCCGGCAGGATGTTCGACCGGCTCTTCGCGGGACTCGTTAGGCCGAACGGTACCGCCAGATGTGTTCAAGCACCGACTTTCATCCGAGGCATCCACCGATGCCGCGCCCGCTTCGTCGGGGACAGGGAGGCCGTCTGAACGCCCAGAAGCCACACTGACAACAGGTGCCTGGCCACGCGGTGGTGCGCTGCTGCCCGGCTCTCTCGCTGCTGTGGCTACCCTTCCGGCGTGCAGGCGCTGGCGGCACCGCGATAGCGTCAATAGCAGCTCATTCACGTAGTGAGTTGCGAGCAGATAGTCGTCCTGCGTTAGTGCGGTCGTCGTGATTTCACCGAGCCGTATCTGCAGCGCCAGAACGCGTTCCAAAGCTCTCCACGAGCCTCCAGCAAGACCAGGAAGACAGGTGTGCGTCACGTTGATGTTCATCTCGTGGCTGTAGTCCACTCGAAACAGCTCCGACTTGGTCTGCTCGAGGATATCTTGCAGGTACACAACCGCCTCACGCCATTTGGCCGACGTACTCGCGGGTGTGTAAACCACAGCAGCGGGTGTGGCCACATCGGCGCTGTGAGCAACTGTGGTCGCGGACGGCGTGTGCACCACCTGCAAATCGCGCAGCGAAAAGCTCAGCAACTCCGGCAGGAAGCGCGCCCGCGTGTCCACGTCCTCGGGAAACCCAAGCTGCTCCTGTACGACGATCGCTGAGGCAACCGCCGCCTCCTCCGCCAGCTTTGTCGATGCCGTTGTGGGCGATGCCGCCACGCGGTCTCCGTCGCCCCTCGCCTGCCGCGCTCGGCGGCGGAGGAGTGCACGGTTATGACGATGGGTGTCGAAACTCGACTCTCGTAAGCGCTGCAGAAGGCGTGCGAGCAGCAACGACTGTGGTTCGGCTGCAGCTGAGGCGGGGGATGCGGTAGATGCAGACACGCCATCAGCGGGATCAGGTGGGGTCTCAGGTGAGGTTGTGGTGCCGTTCGGGTGAACAGGGAATCGAATCGACGCATCGACACTCTCCAGGAGCACCTTGACGGAGCTGCGGGTGCGGATCACGCGCGATGGAAGCAGCGTTGGTGACGGCGGCGAAGAGAGCCTGCGAGCTGACAAGCCTGTGGCGCCGGTCAGAGCCTCTGCCGTGCGATTTGGCTCCCCTCTGCCCCCCTGCTGCAGACAGCCCACGCGGCGGATCAGCTCCTCGACAGTGGTGCCGTACATCGCGAGAACCTCAAACAGTTCTGCGTCAAGTTGGACGGAGATCTTGGCCACACCAACGACAACAGTCTCCTGGTAGATGCGCAGGCAAGGTGACGAAGGCGGGGCCAGTACTCCCGCGGCAGGCGGTTGATCCGGCAGTGGCGGTGTGGAACGGTGGAAGATGACCAAAGCGTATGGGCTGCGCTCTGCGTGCATCAGCTTCGCAGGTCGCAGTGAGTGCGCCAGCAACGGCGACGAGAGCGGCAGGCCACGTACTTCAGCAGCTATAAACGAATAAGACGACGCTGCATTGCGTTGCCCGGCCGCTGCGGTGGCGTGGCGGTACTCCAAGAAAGAGATCGACCCGACGCCAAGGAAAAAACTCACGCCGCCGCCGCTGTTGAAGCTCCCCGCAGCAGCGCGTGCCCGCGCAAGCTGCGCCGTCACGGCGGGGTCGGCCAGTTTGTTGTCGAAGATGCGTCGGTAAATCTTCCGCTTCCTCGCCGACTGCTGGAAAACACCCCTGGCAGTCGGCGACGACGTGGACGATGACAAGGGCGCCTCGGCATCGATGTTTGGAAAGAGTATGTCCACATCGCGCATGACATACGTGAAGTGCGGCGTGGTGAGGGCTTCGTACACGGGCAGGGTTAAAGCAGCAGTCGGCTGCTGCAAAGGGTCCGTCGCCCGCGGGTCGAGAAGGGCAAGCTGCTGCGAGGAAAGCGCGCAGCGCCACGCACACGCCACAGCGTTGGCGTCGACCACGGACCTCGTCAGCAAGCTGATAGAACACCCACCACAATGCACGCTCACGTACTTGGCGGCGGCGCGCAGCTGTGCGGCGGTCAGGGTGGCAGCAGTGACGGCCTCGTCAGAATCTAATGGGACCGCCGCTACCGGCTTTTCCAGCTCTCCCGCTGTGCTGGCAGGTTCCTCCGCCGAAGAGAAGGAAGAGAGACTGCATGCGGAAATCACGCCCTCATCAGAATCCGTCGTACCGCCCATCACGTGCCTCATCATGCCCACTAAGTGCGCTATCTGCACTGCAGAAAGGACGATGCTCCAGCCTTCTGCGGCGTCCACGTCTACAAGAACCTTCGGCGGCGGCGGCACGTCTGCAGATACCAGCGAAGTGGAAGGCGAAGTACACATGGCGTTGGCAGCTGCGCCGGCACCTCGACGAGCGACGCGCACCGTGAAGGGTGCCCCAGCAGCGGGCTCGCTGTCATCCCTCGCTGTTGCCCCCGGCGGCTGCTCTGCACTGCCCGCGGTGAGCGCCGTAGACGTCGTGAAAACCAAGTCGTCTAGGGAGAACTCCGACGGCAGCGGGCCATCGCTGGCCATGACGTGAACGTAGCACTGCCAATCCTGTATGCTCGCCGTGCACTGCATGTCTTCCACCGATGCCCCAGTGGACTCGTCCACCGTGAAGCGTAGCCCTCGACGACACGACAGATGCAACACACGTGTGCCACTGCGCACGCGCAGCGGTGCCGCCGCAGCACTTGCCCGTGCGCCCGCATGCGATCGGCCGCTGCGGCGGCTCGCGGACTCTGTGCTGCGCAGGAGTGACCCGGCGGCCCCAACGGGTGGGATGCAGAAGGTGAGGCGCACCTCCTCTACGCCGACCGCCACGCCCTGCAGCTGCTGCTTAAGGTATGTCATCAGGTCCCCCACGGTGTGAAACTGTGTCGTGGGGCCTTCTTTGGGGCTTGCCGGCCTCGCAGCGCCATCAGCGGTTAGCGACCCAGCGTCCGCGTCCAAGTCACCAAAGTCCGCCCCTGTCGCGTCGGGTGAGTTGCGTTGATTCTCCGCCTCGCTGTGTAGCCATGAGTGGTCCTCAATGGAGTACGAACGTGCCAGCTTCGCCATCTCGTCGCGCCGAAGCCGCCTCGACGAGTACAAGGGCGGCTGCGTAGGTTTCACCTCGTCGCCTTCTTCCGCAACAGACAGCCCTGCCACTCCTGGGTCTGGGAGAGAAGCACCGTCTCGCAGACGTGCAGTATCGTCCTCCGCATCTTGCGGCACACCCGCGGGCCGGGTCACCAGAGAGGGAGCGTCTGTGTGAGAGTCGCCAGTAGAGTCCGAGATCGCCGCGGTGGCTACGTCAAAGACCAAATCCATTGACTCCACCGACAGCGATTTCTGCGTCGTGACTTGGCGTAGGAACGACACAAGCCCGGCGGAGCGAATCTTGCCTCTGAGCAGTCGCACCAGGGGGCCGTGCGGTACGCCGGCAGTGAATTCATTGTTCCCCTCCGCCTCTTCCGCCGCCTTTGCCGCTGCGGCTTCACTGTTCACCGACCCACTACAGGATTGACTCGGCGGCGAAGGAGACGCTGAAAGACCAGCATCAGCATCGCTCGTGGTGTTCCGTCTTCGCACACTAGAAGAGGAGAAGGCACGCTGGTGCTGCTGCTGCTGTGCCGCCGCCGCTGCCGCCTTGGACGAGGCGACCGCCGACGCGTGCGACGTCTCGCGCAGCACGTCGACAAACGGATTATACGCAGGGTCGAAGAAAACCTCATTCACCCGCTCCTCGTTGAGGTGGAACGTGCTCGTCTGGTAGTCATAGTGGCCAAAGTTTTTGAAAATCTTGCGCTGCAGTGGAAGAAGCAGGTAGGTGTTCACAAAGTTCATTGTGCTCACGCTTCGCCGCCACCTCTCTCTCGCCCCCCCCCCCACGCAGCGACCTGTCCTTCTCGACTTCCTTACGGATTCGCCCACGGCCAGTGAAACAAGCACGCATCTAGCGCCGCCGATCAGCGGGGCTGCAAGGGGCGTGGGAAGGTGAAGTGGGACGGGGGACAAAAGAGAGATGCCGCGCTATAGAAGAATGAAAGGAGAGCACAAACGAAAACAGTTACAGTGCGGAGCACGAAGAGCGAAAGGAAAGAAAATGGCGGGGAGGGTGGCCACTGTGGAAGGAGCGCGGTTGACGATGCTGCTGCTGCTCCGCGTTGCTTCAGGTTGTGTGGGCGTGTGTGTGTTTGAGTGCCGCGCCAGGTGCATGAAACACGAGGTGCAAGCCTGATCTTCCGATTGAGCTTCTATGAGCGTAGAACCTCAGTGGAGTGTGTGTGAGTGTGTGTGTGTGTGTGGGGGGGGGGGTTAGTGAGTGGCGAAGTAGAAAGCCTGGGATGGACACTGCGGACAGGCCGACATCATCACAAACGTAAATAGCGACTCGCGTAGAGAGAGCCACGCGACAGGAACGCAGAGAAGGAAAAGAAAGCGTGTGTATGTGTGTGCGTGGTAAGATGAAATAGACACGGACACTGGAGACAGGGCGAGACAACCCTCAACAAGAGAACCACGAAAACGGGGAATGGAGGCGAGAACAGCAAAGGGCGCGAGTGAGGCGACGTCGGTGCGCAGCGCCGGAGTTACGCAAACAGCGAGGGGAAGCAGACACGCGCTACAATGGGCAACTGAAGGCTCGCACCAGACCTCTCGGGTGCAAGAGAAGGGGAGATGGAAAAGAAAGAGGGGGGCCACCGCGAAGCGCACGCACGTGTGCGCAACTTCCCAGAATGGAAGAGAGGGCGAGATTGTGTGCGCAGCTGTAGGCGGCGATGGTGATCTAGAAAAGCACAAGGCACAGCCACCGGTGTAAATGTATATGACAGGGGTGGTGGGCGTTTCGTGGGATGCGCGTATCTGCGCCGTTGTGGGTAGCCGAGTATGCAGTGGAATCCCTTCTCCGCGCCTTGCCGTAGAGAAAACAAACTCAGAGACGCCAAGGACGACGACGGGGCGAGGAGCCGATCACACTCGACTAGATAAGAAGCAAAGTAGTAGCAGAGGATGAAAGAGGGAAAGGAGGGGACTAGAATATGGAAAGAACGAAGAGCACTCAAAAGCCGAAGGACGCTGCTTGGCGGACTGGCACGGGAATGACTTCTGCAGCAGCGGCGCACACACACAAAGAAGAGGGGTGGAAGGAGAAAGTGATGAATGTATGTGGAGTCGCAGGAAGACGGCGAAGGAGAAATTGAACACAAGTCTGTACAAACAGTGTTGGGTGGCAGTCACTCGTATACGAGAGACGCGATGCCACACTAATGCAACTGATGCATCGAGAGCGCGCGCGGGGGCGTCACGATTCTGCCGCAGAGCAGAAGGATGATGTAAAGGTATTGGAAAAGGAGAGAGGCGATCCGCCAAACAGAGAGCAACGGCAAGCCAAGTGCACCGCCACAATTATTCCATCCGCACCCTCTTCTCCAAGTGGTGATTTCTGTTGCGCGTGGGCGCACAGCCTCTTTAATATTTTTGTTTTCCGTCTTCGCCCCCTCCTCGCCCGCCATGAAAAAGATGAGAAGAGCATACACAGCTTGTCTGGAAGGAGGTCATTCAGCAGCGGCGGCGCGTCATCTATGCGAGTGCGACAGACGCGTGAGGTGTTAGCATCCCGCATTTGCTGTGTGCCAACACTCCCCCCTCCCCTCGGGGCCGCGAGAAACACATGTACGTGCTCGCTCATGTGCCGCATCGCTGTCCCGCAAATCGTGGAAGGCTCACCCGTCGCACATCAGACGCCCTCGATCTTTCGCTGGCGTGGAGGGAAAGACGCTGCCCTCTCCCAAGCACTGCAAGTAGATTCCTGTTCGACTCTGTTCGCCCCTCCGACAGCGGTGTTGCATTCATGCTCCGTGCACTGCAAGTCACCACAAAGTGGTGCAGTTGCACCTGCAGCGGCGGCTTTGCAGCAGAGGCGTTGACTGTGGCTGTGTGGGCGTCGAGAATGATCTGCAGCATGTCTAGCGGATCGTTCACACCGCGACGGCGGCGCACGCCGAGAGGCGACCACGCTGCAACAAGGTCCTCCAGATGACTTTCGGTACCCTGACCCAAGCTGGCAGTTCCATCCAGCGAGGTTCCTGTAATATCTACGAAAAAGCTCTCCTCATCGCCCCTCACCGCCGAAGCAGCCGTCCGCTGCCGCTGTAGCACATCTGCTCTGAACCGCATCTTGTTCCACCACAAGGATCCCGTGGGGCCATAGAGCACTTGGTACAGCGGGGTTGCGCGGTAGTGCGCTGCCAGCTGGGCGGGTTGGAGGGCGTACTCGGATGTGAACCAGCGACGGCGCACGCTAGGAAAGGGGAAAAAGACGTCGGCGTGGCCGGAGCGCAGTGTCTCGTGTACCTCCACGGCGCGACGCAGATGGCGCACGTGCTCGTCATCCGTGCCCGGCGCTCTGGCAGCGTCGCTGGCAGCCAGCCGCAGCGTTTCTCGCGCATCCAGGTGTGTACTCTCGATGTAATCCCTCGCGTCCGTCGCCGCCCACTCCGGCGCACCGACCCCCGCCTCCGCGACGTGGCCAAGGATCGCAACGACTCCGTGCGGGCGCAGAGCGCGGTGTGCGAGGGATAAGTGCCACGGTGCGTCGAAGAGCATCTCATGGGCAAACACGTTACTGGGTAGCACAATGAGGTCCAGAGAGCCCGGGGAAACATGCTCGAGCGGCGAGTACAGGGAAGGTAGCCTAGCTGTAGAAGCACTCGTAAGATGACCCCCACCGCCGCCGCGCGGCACCAACGACGCGGCCGGCAGCGGCATCGGTGCTTCTGCGCCAGCCGTGTCACCTGTGGAGGTGCCGTTCGGCAGCGACAGCAGAGTTTGGGCAGCATCTGCGGCGGTTGTCTGGGCTTCCTTGTACTTGCGCGGCGTCAGGGCGACGACGTGGGCAGCGGGGATATGCTGCCGACAGCGGTTCCACACGCAGCGAACCTGCACGTCTGATGCGGTGGAAGGGCAAATCACGAGGCAGTCTTTGCAAAAAGGAACGGAGTCCGCGAGCACGGAAAGCCACGCCTCTAGCGGCTCCACAAAAAGGCCTTGTGGGCCACGTGATGAGCCCTGAAGAACATGTCCGAATGGTGACAGAAGGTTTCGCTTCGAGGACGCCGATGCTGCACCAGCAACATTACCCTTCGAGTAGCGACGGCCTCGTAGTGAAGTCGGTGATCGTTGCCGCCGCACTACTGTGAGCGTGCAAAAACCACGTCGCTGAGGCCCTGCAAAGCCCAGCTGAGTCAGTTGCCGCCCACATTGATGTGTGGATGAAGTGCACAAGGGCATGGAACACCGAGGCAGGGCTTTGGAAGAGAAGAGAATGCGCAGCTCTGTCCTCCGCCGTCTCCTCGGCAAGGCCTTTCTTTTGTAGTATTTCCTCCTCCTCGCTGCGGTTGCTCGCGCGAGCAGCGGGAGTCAACAAAACAGAGAGCCACAAAAAAATGAGAACAGAGCGAAAGCAGATGGATAGGTGAGAAGCGGGTAGAGTGCAGACGGAGGAAAGAACGTAAAGGCAGCCACTGAGCACATCTTCATTTGCGGCTGGTTTTTTTTTTTTGGCAAGAGAAGACAACGACAGCGACGCCGTTCGAGAAGTGTGGCGCCCTTCCTCACCCAATCTTACCCGCAAGCAAAACCGAGAACGAGGCCTGGTCAGCAAAGGCCGCCGTCGTCGATGCCTCCCCTCCACTTCGCTCCGAAAATTTTGAGGCTGCTGGCTGCATCCATGTGCCTCTCTCTGACAAGGCAGACACTGCAACGTATACAGCCCAGATCCTGCTTCACGCGCTGAGCGATCGTCTTCTCTTTTCGCTGTCTGTCTTCTTCGCTGGAATGAAAGGGGGAGAGCATAAAGAGCATATGGCCCGTTACGTACTGATGCACACCCATACACATACACGCACATACACACAACCAGCAACAAGACAGAGGCGGAGAAACAAAAGCACGCAGAGAGAGAAGTGTGCCGGTGGGGGGGTGTAATGAACACGTCAGGCGCTGACATGAATAGCTGCCTGCTGTGAAGCACAAGTCCTTACTTTTACACATACGCACTCTTTCTAACGCGCACTGACTTCGCTGTTTTTTTTTTGTTTTCTGTCTTTCCAGCTTTTCTTCGCAGAGGCCTTCCGTGCGCGTGCGTTAGTGCGAGAGAGCATTGCACGCACGCGCATACATGCAGGTGGTAAGCCGTTGCTACAGCGAGCAGCTTACACGAGCCCGATTACTGGTAACGCGAAAGAGCGAACAAAAACACCGGCGAGGGGGGGGCGGGCTTCGAGACGCGCAGCGCCACAGAGGCGAGATGCAGAGAAACAAAGCCCAGCCAAAAAGAGGTGCGTTCGCTTCTCGATAGCACCCGCGCGACACCTCTTTTCAGCCTCCTTGACTTGCCCCTGCCTGCGGATCGTTTCATGCTCCGTGGCCGCATCCGCAGCACTCCCTCCCATCGAAGATCGCCGCGGTTACGGGTAGGGTGCGAGAAAGCTGATCTCCGGAACCGCCTGCTGCGGCGACTTTTGCCAGCTGCTGTGCGCGTGCAGCCCATCGTTCATCTCGTTTCGTCGGATGGTCTCGCGCCAGATGCCTGTGCGGAAGTACTTGGTGTGCTGCGAGAAGCGCCACTGAGTTCCGCTGCGCGGGTTGTACCCTACGAACTCGGTCATCTTTTGTCCACGCTGCAGCTCGTCAATAAACATGTAGCGCATGCGCGTCCACGGTCGTGGCACCAGCGGCGACTCGGCCAACCCGCACCTCATGCCGTAGCGCTTGAGAGTGTCCTGAACAGGTTCCATCGCCTCTGTGAGGCTTGCGTGCGGCAGCTTCGAGTACAGCAGCCCACCCGGACGGAGCTCGGCGTACAGGGAGCACTGCTCAATGGCATCCATTCCTATTCGAAGGTCCCATTCACCGTCCGATTGAGTGAGACCCCACTCATCCGGCTGCACAAAAAGAGGGTTCAAAACTACGGGGATGCTCTGTCCAGTGATGTAGAGCACCACTGGGCCCGCCCGGATCGCGTTGGCGTGAGCGCCGTTGTCTGCCGTCTTGGCAGCCACATCGGACGAAGACAACAACGCAGGAGTGCGACTCACACGATCGCTGTAGTTCGGCTTTGCATACACCGCCTCCTCCGTGTGGTAGCCCGTGAGAAGGCGCGTTGATGGGCACCGAAGCTGCTCCAACCAATGCAGTGGCACTACCGTGGTGGGCAAGAGGGGGTCGACTAGGGCATCCTCTACGCGAATCGAGCGGCGATGGTTGCGAGACATGATCTTGTAGTCGACGTACATGCTCCCGCACTTCATGCGGAATCGAAAGACGCGGCTAGTTCGCAGCATTGGTACAATGAAGAGTGAAGACTCGCTGTAGGTGCAGCCTAGACGTGTATGCGTGGCTTTGTATCGGTGCGCGTGTGGTCCAACGCCTTTCAGGTGCAGCCCCCTCAACAAAAAGACAATAAAGGCTGCAGCTTCTCTGGAATTGCCGTCAAGCGCGGAAAGAGGGACGCGCCTACCCCGGTGAACAGAAGCCGGCACCACTACTAAAACGAATCGGCTCTCCCAGAAGGGACGCGAAACAAAAAGCGCTATGAGGGTCACACGCGCGCACGCGGACATATACCCAGCGTGGGCAAGTGTAAGCACAGCGCCGTGAAAGAGACAGAGGGGCAGAGAGAGATAATGGCAGACGCAGTGGGAAAGGGTCAGGACCAGAGCGGTGGCGGCTACTACTGATGGCGCCAGCAACGTAGGGAAAGAGCATAGGCTTTTTGAAACAAGAAAAGCACCACCGGCGGTAATGCGGAAGCGGGGCATTGCACAGTGGCCACCCCGGATGGATGCACCACACAGTAGAAGGAACCCTTTGCCAGTGAAGTCTCCCCTTCCCCCTACAACGCGTTTCCCTGTCTCTAGCTCTTGAGATCTTCGAGGGCCGAGTGCAGAGAGGGGAAGGAGGAAAGGAAGGAGGAGGGGAGGGGAAGGGAGGGGAGGGGAGAGAACAATCTGTTGCGTGCCTGCATGCAACCTAGACCCTGTCGACCACTCCCGGTGCGCGAGAGAACGAGACGTGAAGAGAGAAGCGTCCATGAAACAACAGAGTGGGTATTTGAGTAGTCCTCTCCCCCTCCCCTTTCTCTCTCTCTATCGTCGCTCGTTTCTACGGAAGGGAATACGCGCCTTAGGGGCCTGTAGGCTGTGTGTGTGGAGGTGGGTGTATCTTCTTTTTCCTTTCGTTCTTAGACCTCCAGAACATAGAGACGAAGAAACAAAAGAAAATCAAGAAAAAAAACGAAGCTTACATACACGCAAGCGGTGTAACGAACATACCAAAAAAGGAGGAGGAGAGAAGAGAGAAGAGATCAATGCGAAAGACGAAAGGCGTACAAGAAAAAAAGGCAGAAGGAAGAAACGAAAGGAAAACAGAATAAAAATAAAATGAAGGCGGGTGAAGGGGAGGAAAGAAGTCGCAAGGAGGGAAGGAGGGGCGGAGAGCAAGGTGGGTATGGTGGATACGGGGTAAGCGAAGCAGAAAGAGGCATGACGGAAAGAAGAGGTTAGGGGAAAAATCCCGGAACACGACGAGGCACGCGAAACGAATAAAATGAGGTGATAGATGACGAGGGCGGGGAAGGTGAGTTACGAACGGATGATCTCCAGGATGCTATCATGCCGGCCATTCACGGCATACAAGCGGCGCAATCCGAGCTCCTATCATCTACCCACCTACCCCGACAGCGCATCTCCTCCTACGTGTCTGCCTTCCTTTCCAATTCCTCAGTCTCGCCCTCTCCGCACGTCTAACTGCACGCTACCCAAGTATGTCTGCACTCTTCTCCTCCTTGGCCATCTTCCTGTTTCTATGAAATCAAGCAGCTTGGCTGTCCGACTTACTTGGACGGGTACTGCGCAGCCTTCTGCTGCTCGAGCAGCTCGGCGAACTTCTGCTTGAAGTGCTCCGAGTGCTCGTGCATCTTCTTGTTGAACTTCTCTGTGTGTTCCTTGATCATGCGCTCGAACTTCTCGTAGTGCTCCTTCATCTCGGGCGACAGCGTCGACTCATCCGGCTTGTCCGCAAAGAACTTGGCGTTCTGCTCCTGCATCTTCCTGTTGAACTCCTCATCCAGGCGGTCCAGCTTCGCCGAAAACTCCTCGTACGTGGTGGCCATGGTTTACACGGGGAGGGGGTGGAAGGAAAAGTCGAGCGCGTGAAAGGAGAAGGTGTTATGCGCAGCTTGAGCGAGAATCGAAAGGCAAACAGAAAGCGCGGAAGGAAGAAAAGGTAGTAGATGTGTGGGTTGGGGTTAGTAGCGTTGGTTCAAAGGTCTTCTTGGTCGGTGCCCGTTGGTTGGCGAATAAGAGATTGGGATTGTGTTGGGGAGCGGCCAGCGAGGACCGCGTCAAGGGCATCAGCACACACAGACAACGTTGTTGCGTGTACGGGTATGCAACGGGGGCGGGCGTGTGTTGTATCGTCAAATATTTATTCGTGTGTTTAGGGGGACAAGGAGCCGGCCAGGGAAGTACGTAAAGAGTGTAGTGGGGCACAGAGCACCGCACGAGCACCAAGAAATATGTAAACAGGAGGAGGAAAGAGTAGCTTGTAGTCACAGATGTGGTGCTGTCCTTTCTTGTGCATATGCATTGCTAGTTTTGTATGTCCAGATAACGCGATGACCGCCAGGGGTCATGTTCGTGGGAAGGCGGAGGAGCAGGAGGGAGTCCCCACGCCGCAAGAAGCTTGTGTGCGCGCTACTTGCCGAAGAGGCAGCAAAAAGAAGGCTTGTACGTGCCTTCGGATGAGGGCAAGTCCGCAGGCTTAGATGCGGCGCGCTTTTTCGCTGTTGTTCAGGGTCCGTTTCGTTTTTTCCCCTTTTCGAGAGGTTTTTATGTGTGTATGTGTGTGTGTGTTGTTTGAATGATATATGGGAGGGGCAGCGCAGTCGAAGAGTGAAGCAAGAGAAAGAGAAGTGCGCGAGACGCAAAAGAAAGAGCGAGAGCAATAAACGACAAAAAAAAGGAAGACGCAAGAAGCATGAAGAAGCGGAAAAAAAAAGGAAAGTAACGCACCTATCCCACACACGCACACCAATCGTGTGAGAGAGAGCTCGCGAAAGAGAATTAGCTACAGTAGCGTCGTTCCGCAGGCAAGAGCAACGGCAGCCAGCTTCAACCTGCGTGGAGGAGAAGGGTGTGAAGCAAAAAAAAAAGGTCGCCAAGGTATGCGTGGTTGGTGGCCGTGCTCTTTGCAGCGCTTTCCCATGAAGACCTCCTGAGCTAACGCCAAGAAGGGAAACAAGAGAAGAGGTGGTAATATTAGAGAGAGCAGCGGCAGCGGGTAGCCAAAAATATAAGAGGGCTGATGCGCACGCAGCGTCCATCCATCCTCAACACACACAAACGTATACGTGTTTGCGTATGTGTACGGGTGGCAAAAAGGGGGTGGGGAACGGCAACACACTGCGTGTTCATCTGCCGAAGATGCACCTCACTGCATGGCCTTTCTTCGCCCGCCTCATGTTTTCCCGACTGCCGGCCTCGGCTTTGCGTGCTTCTCTCGCTTTCTCTCTCAGGGTCCCCGCGCGCACTCTCTCCGACGCCCTACGGGCCTCGGCCGTGTATGTGTGTGTGTGGGAGGGGTGTTGAAAAATAAGAAATATGAGGGAAGAGTCAAGAGGGAGGTGTACAGTGGAGTCCAGGGAGACGAAAAAATGCGCAGTGAAGATACAACCGGACAGGAGAGAGGACGAGGAAGAAGAGCGGGTCAACACGAGGACAGCCGTCACGCCTCTGAGAAGGTGCCTGGATCAAAAGACGAATCCAACAAAAAGAGAAATAAGAGTAGGGGATGTCGGGAAGCGAGTCGTGCAGGGGCTCAAGATGTCCCAAAAAGAGGAACGCGCATGGGGATGGAAAGGTGTGCACGCAGGCAAAGTTCGGTGCCAGACACTGAACCCAACGCATGTTGTGACCAAAAAGCCAGCTTAAGTTGTACTCGGGGGCTTTACCAAGACTAGAGCAGATGGCACCCGTTCGCTTCTCGCACTTCCCACTCACCCAACCCCGCTCCACGCTCCCTCTCGCCGATACTGGCACTCTAGAGATGTGCGCACGTTGACGGTAGAGGATGTATACGGCAAAAGGGGCAGCAGAGCGCAGGGGACGGGAACGCAGATGGCGATGGGGTACACGCGAAGGTTAACAGACGCGACCGCACGGCTTCACCACCGCACCGTTCGCCTCACGGCGCGTTCCCCGCGCCTTTGACCAATTCACGAACATGAAAGGGCACGATACGGAAAAGCGGCGCACGTCGAGAAAACAAAATAACAAGAAACCTTCAGCATTGCACGTTTCTACCTCACTGCTCGTTCGGCATTACCTCGGCTCTACCACGGCCACAAGCTGGGGCTTGCGCACACAAGAGTATAGATCGTTTCAATGGAAAGCTTCAGAGAGAAGGTCGGGAGGCGGCGCACCCTCTCACCTGCACTCTTAATCTCCTTCCCTCAACTGCTATCCGGCTCCCCCTGCTGAGCTGCGCCATCCACGCATCCACGCGCCGGGCGGACACACACACATACCGTTCGTGAGCACAAGAGCGACGCCTGTGGCAAACGCCTGGCCATACGCCCACAAAGGCAGGCGCGCACACCGCTGTGCCTCTTACTGCTGAGACGCTCATAAAACCACACCCCCGACTCTCGATGCACCGCTGTCGTCTTCGTACTTGCATTCCAGGGCAAATCATTGGTGTTTCTTTGCCTTCAACCTCTTCTCCTGCCCGAAAGCGCTCATGCAAACATCGGCAAGCACCGGCATGCACAAATATGCGAGTCCTGGTGGTATCCGGCATGCTTCGAGCCGCTTAACTGTTTCTAGTGCTACTTGCACATGTTCTGCGCAGCCTTCTGCTGCTCGAGCAGCTCGGCGAACTTCTGCTTGAAGTGCTCCGAGTGCTCGTGCATCTTCTTGTTGAACTTCTCTGTGTGTTCCTTGATCATGCGCTCGAACTTCTCGTAGTGCTCCTTCATCTCGGGCGACAGCGTCGACTCATCCGGCTTGTCCGCAAAGAACTTGGCGTTCTGCTCCTGCATCTTCCTGTTGAACTCCTCATCCAGGCGGTCCAGCTTCGCCGAAAACTCCTCGTACGTGGTGGCCATGGTTTACACGGGGAGGGGGTGGAAGGAAAAGTCGAGCGCGTGAAAGGAGAAGGTGTTATGCGCAGCTTGAGCGAGAATCGAAAGGCAAACAGAAAGCGCGGAAGGAAGAAAAGGTAGTAGATGTGTGGGCTGGGGTTAGTAGCGTTGGTTCAAAGGTCTTCTTGGTCGGTGCCCGTTGGTTGGCGAATAAGAGATTGGGATTGTGTTGGGGAGCGGCCAGCGAGGACCGCGTCAAGGGCATCAGCACACACAGACAACGTTGTTGCGTGTACGGGTATGCAACGGGGGTGGGGGCCAGATGGAAAAGCAAACGGAGCAGGTAGGGAAGTGCCGCGGTGGGTTTATGCGGAAGCAGAGATGCATTGACGCGGAGCACCTGCAAATGAAAGCGAGGAGAGCGCGCGAGTCTACGACGTCGCACATACACCTGCATCACGGAAAGGGAAGAGCATTGGGTGAAGGGTAGTGCAACAGAGGCCCTATTCAACGGCCACGTGCGCCGCTAGGAAGCGGGTGAAAAAGAAAACTCGCAGTCCTCTCTTCCAACGTCCTACTTTTACGGTGTGCGAGCAGCGACCAAAGAAAGGAAGTAAAGTTCCGCTACCGGCACAGGCGCCTTTGGGGAGACCCTTGAGGTAGACTCCCGTAAGGTGCTTCACACGCCTCTCGCTGAATCCCTATGGCATACGCGCACACGCACAGAGTGGGAAAGCGCGTGTACGTACGTGGCTGCATGCGGCTGAGCCGGCGGGACGCTGTTGCTCTACCTTTCGGTCCCCCTTCCTCTCCTCAGCAAGGCAGAGCCGGTCACTCCTTGGAAACTTCCCATCCTTTTACGGATTGGCTGTTGTGTAGGCTTTTCTCGTTATCGTCGACTTACGGAAGAGTGGAATAAAATAAAAGAAAGGGCTAGAGAAACGGGGAAAAAATAAAAAACAAAGGAAAAAGAGCGCACCGACAACTGACTCAAACAAAACAATAAACAAGAAAACGAGGAGACACGCGCACCTTCACGGACACAGACCCGACAAGACAGAGAGCGATGCAAGAGAGACCTGAGAGGCACAAAAGAGAGATGAGATGAAGAGAGGTGGAATGGCATACGGCAGAGCGCAAACCACAAAACACAAACAACAAAAAAAAAGGGTTTATCCTACGCCTGTGCGAACGCAAACACACTCGCACAAATGCAGCCTCATAGCGGCAGAAAGAGACACGTCGAGGCAAACATCTTGAAAAATGCGAGCGAAGCTCCCACATGTAGGATAAGAAGCGCTCCCTTGCGTTGATTCGGATTTCTCTGGGCGCAAGTGTTTTCCCGACGGTCTTCAGCTTCGCCGGTCCCTGTGGTACACCTGCCTCTCTACATCCTCGTTCGCTACCGCTGCTACACACGAAAGAGAAAAGAAGACACACAACCAGTTGTCGGGCGTTCGCGCCATCCTCATAACTCCCTCTCTCTCCCTCCTCTCGTCAAACCATCCGTGCATCATTATCTTCTCCGCACACTCTCGCTTCTCCTCCTCCACACAAACAGGAACAGCAACTTTTTTTCCATTTAATGCTCTCCTTCCTTCACGGTTACGTTCCTTTTTCTTTTCGCTTTTCTTCTTCAAATGTTCAGTCCTTTTTCGTCGATTTGTTGTTGTTGCTGTTGTGCGTGTGTGTGTGTGTGTGTGTGTGTATGGGCGTGCATGGATTTTCACTTTTCTAGTGGCCTCTCTCTCTAGTTTTCTTTCCGCTCCGGAAACCCCAACATACACCCACACGCGCACAAAAGCATAGATAAACGTACACAGAGAGAGAGGCGCGCAAAGACGCGCAAGACCAAGAAGAAAACACACATACACACGTATACATATATACACGTGCGAACTCGGAGAGGAAAGCAGAGACCGAGACAGAGAGAAATGGAGAGCTCGTAACCTATGGGCAGTCGAAGAAAGGAAAGACAAACAAACCAAAAAGAGAGAACACGCTGCTGCTCTCTTCCTCCCTCTTTGTTTTCCTTGCGCATGTCTACATCGCCCTGTCAGTCTCTCTCCATCCTTCGCGTCATTCTCTCCTTCTCTCATTGCTAAACTCTCGCGGTAGGTGTTTCCTTCCCGTGTGTCCTTTTCTGTTCCCTACCCTTATCTCCCCCTCCCCCTCTGGGACTGCTCGAGGCCGACTTCTGGTCTCTCTCTCTTCTATTTTTTTTTCAGAGAGGTGGAGACCAAGCAAACCGCTTATCAATCTCTGCCATCAACAAAAAAAAGGGAGAGGGTGGAAAAAAAAAAATGATATATATATATATATATAGTTCTCCTTTCTTGTCGCTGTGTACTTTGTCATTCCGCACAGTTGAGTTGTGCCCTCGCGGTGGAGAAGGGGCTGTCTGAGGCACACACACATACACACGCACGCAGGCACGCCAGACAGGCAGGCAGACAGCGAAGGTCCCTTTGGTCGGCCACCCCGCGGCTAAAAAAAGAGAAACAAAGGCATGATCGTCCTTTCGAATTTCGTGTTGACTTCGAAAAATAGCAGAACTTCTCAGCACCAATGATCCATATTTTGTCTTTCCATTTTTCCCTTTTCTATTCGGCACACGCACCCAGACTGGAAGTTCCTTCCCTCGCTCGTTCTCGTCGACTTCCTCTCCTCCTTCTTGTGCACTCTCTTGGAGGTGGTCTCTCAACTTCTCCAGATATCATTGACTTTCCCTCTCCCCTCATATCTCTTGTTGCCCTGCAGTCCGTCCCCGCTGCTACGCTGTCTCGGCAGCGGCACCACCACCGCTGCTTTCATCGCAGAAAAAAATGTGCGTGGCCGTTGCCGAGAACCGCCTCGCCTTCTCTGTGGCCAGTTTTGATGGTATTGGTCTCGTGAGCCGCTGCAAGGAGAGCGCGTATGCGTGTGCCTGCATCCTGCCGCCTCGCCTCTTGCGCGCAGTTGTGGCACCCCGCACAAAGCCATTCGAGTGCGAAATACTGAAGCGACAGAGGTTCAGCAAAGCGTGGAGGCGTGCGGTACAGCCGCGTCCTGCAACGAGATCGGCGGTGCACCTCTTTTGACTCCCCACGCGCGTCGCGAACTCTTTTCCGCTCCGCGCGCAACGACGTGCAAAAACACATGCGCACAGCAGATAGGAGAAGCGAAAAAAAAAAAGAAACAAAAGACACGTGAGCGTGGGGCGGAGATGAAGGAGAGACCGGGGGATAACAGGGGTAAGGCTGTGCACGGTTATAAGTAGAGAGAATACAAAACTGTACAATGCGCGCGCACAGGCCCACACACACACACACACGCACGCACGGCTACACGGCACCAAGCATACATATACAACGGCGATGGAGAAGGAGCACGCTCGCCATCGAAACGAGCAAAGGAGGCAGAGGAGGGACGAAGTGACGCACCAAAGATGAGAGATGCGAGTAAAAGAAAAGGAGAAGGCGACAAAATTATAGAGAGAACCAAAATCACAGAACAACGAAACAAAAAAATGAGGAGCGTACAACACAAGGAAGGAAGGAAGGGAGGCGCAAAGGAGGGTGGGCAAGGCTCGGTGTACCGACTGCTATTTTCTTTTTTGTCCTTTTCGTTGAGCGCGGCCCCGCATGTGTGTGTGTGTGTGTGTGTATCTTGGTGGATGTATTCGAGCATTGTTTCTCTCCATCTCTCCCCCTCCCTCTCCCTCTCTTCCTCCCCCATTGCATTCTCGGTTTTCTTTTTTCGTTGCCTTTTTTCTGTATGTCTCGGTGGGCGCATAAGCTTGTTTGAGCGTAGCGCGTGTGGCGCCGCACGATCAGCAGAGAACGAAAAAAGGGAGGAGGAAAAAAAAACATCGACAGAACAGAGACACAGACAGAGATGCAGAATGGGGAAGCGAAAAGATGAAACAATAGGCACACAAACAAGCGAAAAAGGTCAAAAAACTTGAAAAATGATGATAAGAGGGAAAGGGAGTACGATAGTGCATGTTGGGTTTGTTGGTTGGTTGTTTGTGACGACAACAAGACAGATGAAAGGAGCGCTGCCGCCTGACACACGCATCCACGCGCACACACACACCCAAATATCATCTACACAAAGATGCAGCGCACAAGCACAGATACAAGCACAGACACAAGCACGTGATGGAAAGAGAAAACGACGAGAAAAAAGGTTTCAAGGAAGACAGAGAAGCGACAGAGATACAATGATGGAAGGGCAGAAATTTTCGCGGTGGTGCACTCACACAGGTAGGGCGAAGGCTTCGGTGTCTGCAGTGTCTCTTTAAAAGGTCAAACTGCGCAGGCAGATGGATAGCAGAGGATGCACACGCAGAGCTCAGAAATGGGGCGACGAAAAAAAAAGAGCGACCGTAAGAATCTGAGTCCCGATATCTTCCGCCGCGGCCTTCGACTCAAACACTAAAAGGTGCGACAACGAAAAAAAAAAAGAAAAGAGACAGAAAGGGAGCACGGCGTAGCACGCAAGAGTCCTCTTCACACACCCACATGTACAGGCAAAGAGAGAGAGAGATGTATGGAGAGACAATCGGAGGGAGAGAGATGGTAAAGTGGCGAAAAACTACAAAGCACGAAAAACGGCGGCGGAGTAGGCTGAGACCGAGAGACACGGCGAGAAAGAGAGCCACAACACCAAGACAAAAAAAAAGAGCACGAACAAGAAGCCTGAGCGCACTTCACCTGCTGCAAACTACAACACCACAAAATGGTGCACATTATAAGACCCTTGAAGAGACTAGCCTGTCTCTTCGCTTCCTCCTTCCTTTTTTTCTTTCGCTTCTATTTTTTTTCGGTTGGAGTTCTTTTTGTTTTGCTGGTGACACTCGCAATCACGCGAGTGCACACAGACTGACAATCAAGAAACACAAGATAGAGATATATAAGACAAAAATGAGGCGGAGACGACACATACAGACACACGCACACAAACAGCAGACACACGAACATGTATGTGCACACGCACGAGCGCAGACATGCATGTACACCAAAACGCCTATTTCGACTACAAGTAAACAAAGAAAATACAGAAAGAAACCGTACAAGAGGGAAGAAGGTGGCCGATCCGACGCTGCAGGAGAGAGGGACGCGTACACACACACACACGCACACACAAAAGACTAGTAGATCGATGTGCCGAGACGGAGAGAGAAGAAAGAAGAGACTACATGTATTCTGTTCGCTGAGCAGCATAGATAGGTGAAGAGAAAGACGTGAAACAAAAAGGGTACGGCAACCTGAAGGAAAAATATATATATATTTGTACTTAGCGCACGACTTCTTCTTCCTTTGTTGTCCGTACCAACGCCCAACATCCCCTTTGGGTCGGTTTGGGTTGGTTCGCTGTTTTTCTTTTTTCGCACCCGTGCCCTCGCCTCGTTTCCTTTTTCTACTTGGGAAAAGAGAAAAATGCGAAAAACGAACAAAAAAAGGGAGGGATGAGGAAGCAACAGAAGTAAACACAAGGAAAAGAAGGTCGATCTAGCGTGCTGCACGCATCTCTCGTGTTCACATCTTTTTCCCCTTGTTTCTGTTCTTGTAGCGGGCGTTCTTCGTACACGAGTGTACGCCACACATGGCCCTCCGCCTCCCCACCCCCACTCCTCTGCAGTGCGGCCCACCCACCCTTGCTGGCACTGAATCTCCTCGTACGTGGTTTTCCTTTCTTTTCTTGTGGTTTCCTTTTTGGCCTCACCTCTCCTTTCCGCACTCGCCTGTGCGGGGTTTTCGTGGAACGTGCGCAGACACGAAAACCCCGCACAGGCGAGTGCGGAAAGGAGAGGTGAGGCCAAAAAGGAAACCACAAGAAAAGAAGGCAGCATACAGAGGGTGGGAAACGGAGACAAAGAAAGAATGTGGTGCGTTGGGGTGGTGAGGAGGGTGTAACACGGGGGGTGAGGGTCTGTACATATACACACACATGGATGCGAAGGGATCAATAAAGCAACGATGAGTGCGTGCCGGTGCAGCACGACCCGCTTCCACAGGTGCCAACAAGCACAGAAAAAGAGAGAAACAGCTGTCCACGCAGAAGAATGGGATGATGACAGACGGCGAGACACAATTTACGGCACCGCAAGGCTGAGGAATTCCAGCGCGCATCCACAGAGGTCCTCCTCCACGCACGCACACGCCGATGTCGCCTCGTCTGCTGGCCTATCGTGGTGGGTCACCTCGACGCCTCTCTTCCCCTTCCGTTCTTGTCTGCAGGCGTTGCACGCGTTTCGTCATCACGAGTCTCTGCCGGTACCCCTCTGCTCCTTCATCAGTCTTGAAGCACTAGTTTGTTGCCCTCCAGCTGCTCGGCTTCCTTATTGTTGCGCCCCTTTCTTCGCTACCAGAAGCCACATCATGAAGAAAAGGAGTCGAAGGAGGAGGATGTCCACGGCTGTCCCCCGCCTCCGCAGAGGCCCGTGCGTTTGTGTGTGCGTGTGTGTGTGGGCGCGCGTGACTACAATGTCTTGTTGTCGAGGCGCACGTTCATCGCGCGGTTCGCCATCTCGATGCCGTCAAACTCGGCAATTGCAATCTGCGCCTCATCCTCAGACTTCATGACAACAATGCCCATGCCGCGGCTCTTGCCGTTGCGGCCCAGGATGATCTCAGCCCGCTCGACGAGACCCACCTGCTGAAACGTCTCACGGAGAGCGCTGTTCGTGCAGTCAAAGGGGAGGTTCGAGACGAAGAGCTTACGGCCCACCTCTGGCACCTGCTGGCTGCGCGGCTTGGGAAGCGGCTCCGTGCCATTCATCTCAGTCGACTCTGCAGCACCGACCTGGTACGGCGCACCACGGCCGTAGGCGCTACCCGCCATGTTGTGGCGGTTGTACCCGGCCGCAGCACCGGAAGCGGCCGCGCCCTGGTAGTAGCCGCCAGCCGTGTACTGGCCGCGGCTCTGGGGAGCGGTGTTGCCGTAGGCGGGCATCATGTCCCGCTGCACCAGCGGAGGGCGCGGGCCGTCGTCGAACCTGCGCACGATCAGCCGGCGGCCCTCGAAGTCGGTCTCGTTAAACATGCGGATCGCATTTTCGGCGCCTTCCACGGTCATCATCGTGACCAGTGCCGAGCCCTTCGGGCGGCCGGTGCGGTCGGCGATGAGATCTGTGTAGCGCACCTTGCCGGCGTTACGGAAGTAGTCCTTCACGTGCTGCCACGGGGTCTGGAAGGGGAGGTTGCCAACAAAGAGGATCGTGCCCTGGTTTCGGCGGAAGTTATCGGTGTCGCCGCCGTTTTGGATTTCGTCGTTCGACCCGTGCGAGTGGCGCTCCTCCATCATTTTTCTCGAAGTTCAAAAGGAGTTTTCCTTTTTGGCTGTTTTTCTTTTGTTCGGAAAGCGCACAAGAGAGCGGAGAGAAGATATGCGGCACTGCACGTAAGGAGAGCACGATGACACAAGCACACAGAGAAGACACGCAGAATGACAGAAAGAAAGCACAAAAGCGAGCGATCACAAGTAACGAACACACACACGCGCGAAGTAAAAAAAAACGAAAACAGGAAAAAAAGTAACACGCGTACACGGGAGAGAAAGAGAGACGGTGCAAGAGAGGACGGGCGGAAACCCTGTCTTTTATGCTTGTTTGTGTGTGTGTGAGGGAGGGAGGGAGTGGGTGGGTGTGGGTGTGTGTTGCCTTCTTTGTTTGTCTCGTTGTTCTTCTTTAGACAGGGAGACAAAACCACATGAAAGAGCGCATACACAGAGTAAAGACGAGGCCTGTTAGAGGAAGGAAACCGACAAAAAAAACGAAAGACAGGTGACAAGAGACAAATCGGCAGGAAAGAGCACGTACAACCAACTGCGTGTTGTAGTTGAGTATGTAACGTGAAAGAGAGAGTGAGAGAGACGTTCCCCCACGCAGCAGGTGGTGTTCATATGGGTGATGAAGCCCCGCAGACCAAAGAAGTGCAAGATGGAGAGAAATGGGGATGAGGGGGAAGGTGAGGGGAGCACAGTAGGTGAAAAGAAACCGCATGCGCAGCAGCGTGTGTGTGCGCACACATTTTTTTTTTGGCAAGCAACCATGAGAAATGAGAAGAGAGGAGAAAGTGAGAGGAAGCAACCATCATATAGACGCGCCCTCAAAGGCACTTTGCCATTGCATGAGCATACTTTTGTTGTTGTTTTGCTCTTCTTCGTGACACCCTCACTACCGATGACGAGACGACGTGCAGCTCCTCCCACCGCAGCCAGCATCCCCCCTCTCTATCTCCTTCGTTATTGTCCTTCTATGTCGCCCTCGCACTCTCACCGCTTTTCCGCCTTGTGGCCATTGAAGACCGTGGATGAAGGTGCTTCGGTTATCCTTGCTGCAGGATACACCCCGATTCATGGCTGCCATCTCCGTTTTGGCCTCTCAACTCACTAAACATAAAGGACGAAGCTATGCGAAGAACAGCACATCAGAGAGGAAGGGCGAAAAGGAGAGGGTAGCGGTGCTGCTGCACCCTGCCGCTTCAGTGTCACGGGGTCACAGTGAGCGCGCGGTAGGGGAAGAAGGGAGGAGGGACCTCTGCCGACCCTTCGCCAGCTGATCATCCCTCTGGGGCGATCGAGCCCTCGGCGATGATACTCTTGCGCGATTGATTTTGCTTTCTCAAAAGGAAGTGAAAAGGATAAACAAGTCGCATGCAGAAGCAGATGCTGCAGCGTATGCACCTACGCAAGGGAAGAAAACTCACACGATTACCCCTTAGTTGGGGACCTTCAACTTTCCCTCCCGTACCTTCGCCTGGATGTCGAGCGGGCTCTCGCCATCGACGGTGCAGCCGATGGACACGGCCGTGCCGAGCACCTCCATCACGACGGCCTTGAGATCGCTACCCATGGACTTGGGCTGCGACTCCTTGGCGATCTTGATGATCTCCGCGAACGGGATGTTGCCGCTATGCTTGATGTTCTTGACCTTCTTGCGGTCGCGCGGCGGCTCCTTCAGTGCGCGGATGAGGCGAGACGCCACGGACGGCGTCACCACCACCGTCGCCACACGGTTCTTGACGCGCAGCTCGCAGGTGACCTTCAAGCCCTTCCAGTCCTTGGTGCACTTGGCGATATCCTCACCAATCTTCTTGGCGTTGAGACCGAGAGGACCGACCTTGGGGGCGAGGGAGGCTGTCGCAGCCACCTCGCCACCGACGGCGCGCACCACCACCACGATCTCCTGGTTGGGGTCGAACTTCGGCGGCATGGAAAACTGTCGTCCTCAAACGAGGTGAAAGTGTGCACCTGCTCCACGTTTTCGTCATTTTTTGTTGTTGTTTTTAGAAGGTTTTGTTTGTTATATATGGCACACAAAGCAAAAGGGAGGAGAGAAAAGGTGGAGAGGTCGCGTCCGCGAACAAGACGAAGACAGGGCAAAGGAAGGGCGGCCGAGGAGCTGCAGTCCCCACTAAAACGTGACCACCTTCCACGAAGAGCTCTCCAGCGAACGAAGAGGGAGAAGCAGAGGTGCAGGCACAACCTGCCAGTGGTGTACCACAACCGTGCTCATCTCCACTAGTTTTTTCCTCTTCACAGCATATCATACGGCGCCGTTGGTGCGGAATCGCCCATATGTCTTTCTCTTATGTGAAACGGGCCCTGCTTGTTCTTCTGTCTGCAGGGTTCTCCTCCGCAAAGGAAATTCGCGTGCCTGCTCTTGTCGTTGCTCGCGCTTGCGTTCTGTGCGGCAGCTGATGTCCGTGAGTGGCACACGCGCGTGCTCCTTGGCTCAAAAAAGATCGCACTCTTCGTGGGGGGCACAGAGAGAGAGGGAGGAGGGGCCGTCGAGGAAGGAACAGGCAGGCAAAGAAAAAAAGGAAGAACGATGCGCTTATTCATTGAGATCCGCAACAGAGGCATCCGCGATGGAGCCCTAGTTGACCTCACGTTGGTGCTAGGGCGGGTGCCGGCGCCCTCGGAAACGTAAAAGGGATCGTCTCTGCATTCCACGTGTGGGGATCCCGGTAAAGCCGAGACGCCACCTTGCTCACACTCTTCTTCTCTCTAGTTGGCTTGATGTCACCCTCACCGTCCTCGTCGCTGCCGCTCTGCGTGTCTTTCTCGAGAAAACGCAGGTTCGCGACCTCAAAGGCGATGGGAACCTTGGGCTCATAATTGGGGTAGATTTCTGCTGCGTCCTGCACTATGTAGCGCACGGCAAAACGGCTCTCCGTGTAGCTGGAGGTGATAACGGTGGCGTACGCTGGCTCTGGTGCGTTCTCGGGCCTCTTCTTTGTGCACAACTTGGTGCTTGCTGACGTGTTTACCAGGTTGGCGTGGTTGCTCAGGATCAAGTACATGTAGCGCTCCTCCGTAGCGTTGGTGGTGACCTCGGCTGACCCCTCTCCGCGGCCCTCCTCCGACTCGAGCGCGTAGGCTACACGGCGAGCTGTTGTGTCGAGCAGCCAGGCGAGTGTATCGTAGAGCAGGTCCCACGTGTAGGTAGCGAGCACCTCAGCCGGCGACGGGGTCGTGATGAGCGACTCTGCGGGCCGCTTCTGCAAATGTCGGCGGCTTAAACCCCATTTATGGGATGTTAACTGCTCGACGGCCAGCACATCCATGGAAAGGCACTCCTCCTCCTCGCACGCGCCTCGCGGCTCCACGGGCTCGTCCCTGTCGCTTTTCTGCGATAACTGCACGCGGTGCAGATGCACCGTCGCGCTGGGAAAGCACGCGAACAGCAAGTCCAGCTGAAGCATCTCCCGAGGGGACAGCATCTCGAGCAGCCAGCGGCACGGGGTCGCCGTCTCCGTTAGTGACGCAACGACACACTCAGAGTCGACGGTGGATGGTGACGCTGCCAATGACGGCGAACGAGCGTGGGGCGCAACCGCAGAAGTGGCATTGAGGTGCTCCATCTTCGCCATGATCACCACCGGTGAGACTCTTTGAAGAGGATCGTTGCCATGTGCCGTCGAGACAGCGGCGGCAACAGGCGCTGCAACGCGAAATACAAGAGGAAGAACGGTGTCAGAGGCAGGCTCCTGCTGCTCCAATAAGTTTTCTACAGATGCATTGATGGGATTGCCACCCGCCCCGCCCGTCATTGACTGCACAGTTGCCTGTCTTGTTTTGGTGTCTTGCGGCATGGCAGTACTGCGCGAGAGGTGAACTGTGGCAGCAGCAAGAGGGGCCGTTTCTGCCGCCGTGGGGGTGCTTGGGAGATGTCGTGCCTCGCTGGGCGTGGCCGCTTCGCCCCTCGACCCTTCGCGGTTAGCAGCTTGGCAGAGCAGATACTCCGCGGCGGCCAGCTGAATGCTTTGTCGGCTCTCCGTCACATTGGGCACCGCAGCGCCAACCGCCACGTGCGCGTGGTACACCCCACGAGCGGACGTGGTGTTGTCGGTGTGGCGCGAGTTAGGGTTGCGCCTCACATGAACACAGATGGGAATCCGAAAGGACGTGCGGGGCTCCTCGGTGTCGACGTGCGCAACGAACAGCTTGAGCATCGCCTCAAAGGTCATGGAGAGCGACACAGACGCGACAAAGGCGGTGGTGCCTTCATCGTCAATACCTGCTTCTCCATCCTTACCTTGATACTTCGACGCTTGCCAGCCAAGGCGAGGGAGGAGGTGGTGGGCGACGTACGTGTGTAGTGCTGCCGTGGACAGCGGCGTCAGGCTCGCAGCAGCAGCAGCATCAGTAGACAGGTGGGAAGAAAAGGCAGGAACCGCAGGGGACGCTGACCTCTCGCTGTCGCCGTCGTCGGACACTCTACCACCATCCCTTGCGCCTGGCTGATCACCGTCGTCGTCTTGTCTGTGCTGGGGCAGAGAAGCAAGCAACAGGGACGCCGATGCAGGCACCATCGTAACCGCAGACGGGTGCGCTGCTGCAGCTGAAAAGGAAGAAGCCTTGAAGGTGCCGTCTGACTCCGAGTGGCGGTTGTGCGGGCGGCCGCCAGCGGCAACACCTGAGGGCGCTGCGAAGCTGCGAACCTGCAGATTCGGGAAAGGGGCGGCGACGCCATTCTGCTGGGCGTTGTACAGTTTAACCAGGTGCCACTGAAGGACGCGTAGACTCGGAAAGCGTCGCTGAAACACCTGCAGCGGTGTCGCCCCGTGTGGCATGCCTTGCTGCAGATCACCGGCGGGACTGTGAGCGGCGTCTCTGTTGTGTGCATCCTCTTCGGCAGCGCCTGACGCCGCTGAAGAACTCGCCGCCGGAGCGCTACCCGACAGCAGCAACCCCTTGCTCTCTTTCGCCTTGGCGTCATCGAGGAAGGAAACGAGCCGCTCCTGCATCTGGTGTAGGCGACGATACTGCGCAAAGCTCGTCAGCGCTCTGCCCAGGCACGCGTAGGTTGTTGTCTGATGGCCGGACGAGAGTCGCACCACGTGGCACAACGCCTCTCGCCGCAGAGCTTCGAGAAACAGCTGTTGCTCCTGCTGTACCACCTTCAACACCTCCGCAGAGTTCGGCGGAGCCGCCGGGGAGGGCTGGTGTCGAAGCCACTCGAGCACAAACCCGCGGTAGCGCCGATGCTGACCGGCTGTCAGGCATGAGTTGAACTCGTGAACTCTCTTCGCCCTTGCTATGGCGGCTTCGGTGCCCTCCAACGATGATCCTGTTGGCGGCTGCGACGAGGCGGCCATCTTGAACTCCTCCGCTTCCTGCGCAAGGAGGCGTCGGCAGTACGCCACATCCACGGGGCGGTACACGTCCTGCTCACACCTTGCCGGTTCGTCGAAGAGCTGCGCAAGATACTGCGCTGTGACAGCGTACCCCGCCGCAGTGGACTGCGATTGTGGGGCGCTGCCGGCGAAGCGACCTCTATCGGTACCGTCTACAGCTGCACGGACGTCCTCCTCAGCGCTCACGATTTCCAACACGGTGGAAGATGCCGACGCGGACGGCTCATTCACGAGCGTAGAGCGGTGCCGCTTTCCGTAAGGGTTGCGACCCTCGCGGAAGTACACAGCTGTAGACGCCTCCATGTCGTCCGTAGAGGCCGGCAGTGGGTAGCCGGGGGGGAGCAATGGAATGTTCACGTGAGGGATTGTGAGCGTGGTCGAATTCGGCGGTGGGGACTCTGCGAGAGGCGCATCTCGCCCAGTCCCAGCCTGCGCCGTGGACGCCGGTGGAGGCATGGAAGGAAAGCAGGGAAAGCCTGGGAACTGGGCTGCTCTCGCGCGCAAGGGTGGAAGTTTCGAAAGAGATCACGCACACGATGGGTAATGTGGGTGGAGCCACAAGCGCGTAGAGACACACAATGATGACGGATAGCAGCGGCGACCCAAAGAAAAAAAAGAGAGAGGGTATCTCGTAAGTGCAGAAAAGGACGGCGGCATCTGTATCGGGAGTGCTTGTGTTGCTTTATGTCAAGGATCAGTGATATCCACGAGAAGAGTCGCACGCATATGCATGCCTGCAGGAGAACGCGAATTGGCCAGTTGGCAGCCACACATTGCACCGGACAGCTCCCCCTCTCTTCCATCGCAAAAGGAGGGAGGCACCATACATTATCAGGCAACGAGGTGGGCGGAGAAGCACCGCAACAGAGTGCAGCTCACATACACACACACACGCATATGGCACTGCTGGGCTGCGACAGCGGTGACCCGTATCGCTCATTGCCAGCCAGTAGAGATGGGGTGCGGGTGGGCCGCATGCCTTCTTTTAATGCTTCACCCTCAGTTTCAGGCGGTGGTCATTCGTTTATTTTCTTGGAGCATCGGCAAGCCAGATGAATGAGTCGTCGCTCTCAGCAGCAGCGCGTTTCACGAATCGGAGCTGTTGCCCTCCTCCTACTCCGTTGACAGCAGAAGTTGGTGCCTTGATGGACGGCGAGCACGCGACTCGGCAACCTATGATAAGAGGCGTTGGGCGAGGCGCCAGCACGTCTCTATCTATGCGAGTGCAAGCACACGCGCACAAACGCGTGCACACGTTGGCTTCGTCTCTTCTCGCCCATCATTCCCTCCTCAATGTTTTTTCGCCTTCGTCCTTGGACTCAGCGCCGCATTCTTTCACTCGTCACAATGGCAATCAAAACTCACAGAACCCAGCAGCTGCCCCAGAAGCGCCTTCGCTCTCCCTCGATCGATATGTGTTGCCACGTCCATCTCATCCCACAAACTTTAACACGACGAGAGTAGGAGCAAGGTTCAGCAGAGAAGAGTTGTCAAACATCGCTGCTGCCTCCTCACAGATTGTATGGAGGGAGGGAGGTTGTGCGGCTCATTGCGGGGCCGCTTCGTCTTGCTTCTTCGCGGTCATCTCATTCTCCGCCTTCAGCGCCGGCGTGACTCGTGCCATCATCCACCTTTGATATTCCTCTATGTTTTTCGGACGCTGCGCGTGTGCCGAGACGCAGTTGACACCACTCTCCGGGCCGTACTCCCCGCTGCAGAGGTAGTAGCCTCCCTGTACCATACCCGTGTCCTCCACCGCTGCCTTGAGAGTCGACTGCGCAGACTCGATCCATGTCTTGCCGAAGACCAGGGAAGGGTAGTAGAAGAAGTAGTCGAGCACCCACGGCGCGAAAATGTCACGGTATAGGTAGGTGGTGATGATGCCGGGGTGAGTGCAGGCGACGAAAATCTTGAGTTGGTCCTGTCGGTCTGTCTCTGGGGTTGCAGTGACGCTCTGGGTAGAGTCTGCGGTGGTGCACTTCGCTGCGGGTTTGCGCAGCGCAGGCGTCTTCGCCGCAGTCTTTGGGATGAAGCGCATCGTCGCGACCTGCCGGGCCAGGAGTCGCGTGTTCCACATTACACAGAGCTTGGAAAGGCCATAGTAACCAACAAAATTGGCCCAGCTGTAGTCGCGAATGTAGTACGGGCCGCGTGCAGCTTTGCCCTCTTTCGCCTCACCACAGCCGCCTCCGGGAAGCACTTCGGCGGCCCGCTCATCGAGTCCGCGGATCATCTCGAGCGGGTTGTAGCGAGCTTGACGGCCAGGGCCCAGGAAGGTGTGGCAGCTCGACGCCACGTTCACGATGCGCGACGTGACCGACGTCTTCTCTGCCGTCTCATCCAACAAAGGGAGCATCAGCTGGGTGAATAAATACGGGCCCACTGCATTCGCGGCGATCATGCACTCCATCGACCGCCACGCCCTGGACGATGCCGCAACAGATGCACTGCCTGTCTTCAACTCCTCCACTTCACCAACAAAGTGCAGATGTCGATGCAGCGCGCCAGCCGCCATGATGAGGAGGCCTACCGGCAGGTGCGCCTTCATTGCCGCCAGCTCCTTCACATAGGCGCGGATAGACGCATCCGAGCGCAGGTCAACGGTGCCGAGCACCTTCACCGAACCCTTCGCGTTGCACTTCTGCAAGTGACGCTCTATAGTCTTTTTGGAAAAAAGGAGCCGATCGGTGTTGCGTGCTGCGAGCACAACGGTCCATCCGTGCTCTGCGAGCTGCATTGCCGTGCTGTAGCCGACGCCGGAGGTGGCCCCAACGACGAGCGCTACGCGGCCCGTATAGTCCACACCGGAGGGCCACTGGCACACCTTACCCTTGGCAGCCGTTCGACATGCGAAGATACAGCTACAGATGAACACGAGCACGTCGGCGACATTCGGATTGCGAGCCCAGGTAATGTTCAAAAAGTAGAAGGCGCCATACACAAGTCCACACAGCACCATCGAAGCCAATGCCGCCACCTCGGATGAGAAAAGATGGAGCATTTTCACGTTTTGGTTCTGTGGCGCCTTCAGCGGCTCTTCGATAGATGCTTAGGTGTGGATAGAAGCAGAGGGAGCGGTGTGGCTGCATGTGCACCAAAGGGACAGCAGCGACCAACAAAAAAAAAAGGTTTAGAAGTCTGAGAAGAACGTCAACGATACGAGCTCGATTATGTCAATGGAGAAGCGCGCTAACTGTGTACGCGCAGATATGCACACATGCAGTGTAAGCGGCACGGGAAAAAAAAGACGGAGGTCAGAGTGTGGATATGTGCACGCGTGTGCGGAAGGCGCCGCTGTTGTCGCTGTGCCGATAAAGACGACCCGTCCACGATGTACTATACACTCATAAGTGAAGCAGAGAGAGAAGCCGAAAGAGAGGAGAAAAAAGGAAGGAAGGCAAAAAGGGGGCAATGTGAAAGTGAGAGAGGAGGGATGTCTGGCGAGCGAAATGCCGCACTTAAAGCACGCCTTTCACTTGTTTCTTTGCCAATTGGCGTAGGTTCATTCCTGCGCCAACGCACATCCGCGCATACGGATAGAAAGTGTTCAAACAAAACGAAAAAGGATAGCTACTCTGCAGAAACCCAAAGAAGGGCTAGCGCGAAATCGAAGAACTTGCTTTGTATCCGTTTAGTGTGTACCTGGGCGAAGTTACCCTACGGCGCCGAAAGACGCGGTGTTATTGCGCGCGCAGATGAGCAAAAAAAAAAGAGACAATGCCGTGCGCTACTACTACATTCCCCACCTATATCCGTTTCACGTCACAATGACACCCTGAGAACAGCGAGAAGAGCGCCGGTCTCACTGCCTCCATTCCGTTTATTTTTTTGGTGGTGGTGGTCTTTTTGTTCATTTCGCTGCTGTTGTTCGCTTTTCCTCTTATTCTTGTCCCTCCCCCTCAATCGCTCGCCGCACGCGCAGAACCAGAAGAGGAAGCAAGGGCAAGAGAGACCACATTATCCGGGAAGACGAATTGAGGTGAAAAAAAGAAACGAAACATATATGATCAAGATGAGACGGAAAAGACAGCGGCGTCAAAACCCACAAGCGAATGGGATGACTAATGGGGTGCAGAGAAGGAAGGGAGCCGCAATTCACTCGAGCGCTCGTAGATGCCCGCGTGTCACTCACCTATGCCCATCCCCAATACGATCGGGCAGCACCAACTTGGACTGGCCTAGACAGAAGCACCACTACAGAGGTGCACATCCACATATTCAGGGGCAGCCGCAGTTTATTAGGAGGAAGAATAGAATAAATCACAACGGAATTAGTAGCAAGAGCAAAGAAACAGCGCCGAAAGGAGACAAATACAATCAGAGTAACGGCACTGCCAGTGGCAACTCAAGAAGCCGTGCACGCGGAACGTGGCCGTTGGCTTACGGCAGCACCGTTTCTGGAGAGCATTCCGCTTCAGTCCTTTGTTGGCGCCCTCTCAATCTTGTTCTTTCATCGCCCTTTTTTTTTGCAGATGCCCACGCCTTCATGTTCCATTCAGTGACTCAGCAGACCCATACCAACCTCATCTGCCAGCACTCGCGTGTCTGTGCCCGTGTGTAGCAGCCCGTGTACCAAAGGAAAAAAATATATATAAAGAGTTATGCAAGCGGAAGACGACGAAAAAAAAAAAACGAAAGGTCAACAACGAGAGAAGCTGGAGACTGCCTCCTCCGCTCCTTTCTTTTTTCGTCTGCAACACAACCGTTGATGCATCGCCACAGAGAACTGGGATCTAAAAACATAAAAGGACCGAAAACTAATAATAAATCAAAAACATTTTTTCAACGAATAGAAGGGAGCGAACGTAAACGATTCGCCCCGCGACAGCTTCTCCTCCTGTTCTTTCTCTATGGAAAAAGAAAAAGGAAACCGAGAGAGGGGGAGAGAAAGAGGAGAAACACAAAGGAAAAGAGAAGGGGCAAGATGCTCTCATTCTGAACATGTATCGCGCGTGCGTGGAAAACTCCTGACGGTGATGATAGTAATAGAAATACGATGAGCAATGTAAAAGATAAGAGTGCACAAGGGGACCGTGTGAAGAGTGGAAGGAGCAGCACACACACGCATATATATAATACTAAATAAAAATGCCCTCGCCGCCACAGCTTGCTCCGCCAACCACAGCTCATACCCCCTTCAAGGCCTCATTCATACGTCCCCCCGCACACGTCCTTGAACACCTTCTCCACCCTCTCCTCGTACGCGCGCTTGCGATCTTCGGCGATGAAGCTGCTGCAGAACGAGTTGAGCACGAGCTGCTTCAGCGTGGCCGGGGTGAGTCGGCCCGTCTCGGCGAGAATGCGGAAACTCTCTCGGATGTCGCCGCCAAAGTAGGCCGGATCATCTGAGTTGATGGTGATGCAAAGCCCCTCTGTCAAAACGAGGTCCATCACCACCGCCCCGCACGTCGCGCGATCCTGGAAGACCTTGAGGGCTACGTTCGACGTCGGGCACACAGTCAGTGGAATTCGCTTCTCACGCAGATCCTTGCACAGCGCCTGGTCCAGACGCGCGGCCACACCGTGGTCGATGCGGTCCACTGCCAGCATGCTCATCGCATCCCGCATGTACCCCGGTGGACCTTCCTCACCCGCGTGCGCCACAAGGAACGGCACCTTCAGCTCTTCGTGGCAGTAGCGGTAGAGCCGCGCGAACTTCTCCGGCGGGTTGTCCAATTCTGAAGAGTCCAGCCCCACCGCTACAAACGCCTTCGCTGCGAATAACTCACGGATGTACTGACCGTTGTCGGGGTGCATGTCATCGCGCACGAGTGCAAAGCACTCCTCCTCGGAGAGATGACGAAGGAAGCTAAAGATGAGCGCTACACTGACTCCAAACTCGGCCTCACCGCGGCGAAACCCCTTCATGAGCCCGTCGTAGAGAACGCGAAATGTAATACCGCGGCAGAGGTGACCTTGAGGATCGAAAAAGGGCTCGGCGTGAGTAACGCGACTCTCGTGCATCACACGCGTGTAGGCGTATGCCAGGTCCGCAAAATCGTCCTCGGTGATGAGGACAGACATGCCTTCATAATAGAGGTCCAGAAACGACTGCAGATCAGTAAAGTTATAGGCCGCGCGGACCTCCTCCACCGTCTTGTACGGAATCTGCACCCCATTCCTCTTCGCAAGCTCAAAGAGCAGTTCTGGGCTCAGTGTTCCCTCAATGTGCACGTGCAGCTCTGCCTTTGGCAAAGCCTCTATGAGGCGATGAAGAAGGGTCGCATCAGCCATCGTTGCGCGCTTCCGTGCAGATGTGAATACTATTAACCTTCAGTTCCACGTAGAGGTGTGGGAGCTCACACTTATGAAGAAGGAGGAGAATAAAAATAGGAAGTGTGTGTGTGTGTGTGTGTGTGTTGGGGGAGGGGGAGCACTGAAAATAACGTCAGTAAAGCACAACTCAGTACCAGTGTAGCAATCAGCCTTCTCACTCGTGTGCAAACGCGCGTGTAGGTGGATAGGGGGAACATATAAGCGTGCGTGTGAAAGGAGAGCGTTGAAGCAGGGAAGTCGGAGAAGGAAAGGGAAGGCGATTGGCGCCGGAGAGGTAAAGGTCACGGTCGCGCCAGCTGAGGGAGCTAGGGGGTGATCAGCACGCGAGCACATGGGGCAACTGCGTTTATAAGATGTGGGTGTGTGCCAAAACCTAGTTCGCAAGGGGTGGGGCACGCTCTCCTGACCCTTGGTAAGTCGCTGACCGGAGATAATATTGCAGGCAGTGTGACACCAATGCCAGCCGAAGAGAGGCGCCCTTCCTCACGCTATTTTATGAGTCATTCCGTTTTTATTCCTGCTCGTCTTGTCCTTCGTATTCCAGGGCAATATGCCTGATATCATAAAAACAAAGCAGGTGCATACGAAGCGCTACGCTGAACTAGAAATTGCCTGCCTTCGTCACTTCTCCTTTCCTTCCAGCAAACGCTCGAAGAAAGGATGAACACCGCATTCAACGTCTACACGTGCAAGAGGAGACGAGGGCGAGAGAGAGAGAGGGAGAGGGGGGGGGGCGTTGTCGACGAGAGAAAACAGGGCATCGAGCGCAATGATCGGTAAAAGAAATTTGGGAGAAATACAGCAAGCAAACCCCTTCGCACCACAAAAGTGAATTCTCGGGGCTGAAACGAAAAAAAAAAAACGCTTTGGCCCCTGCATTTGTGGTGGGGAGATCGAGAGAACAAACCGCGCGGGCCAACAATGCAAACGTGAAACGGACACAGGCACGTCAAAGACGAAGTAGGGAGAGAGGCGGACGAGACGTACAAACATACGAAGATGATGACAGCGCAGAATGTTTGCCGCCACCACATGGCGATGCACAAGAGAGGAAGATAAAAGCCAGAGACGCCGCCACCAAACCACCATACGCCGTGTTGACCCTGTGTAATGTGGTGAAATGCACTTCTCTTTTCATTACGGCAACTCCTCACGATTTAGGCGAGGCCGACTTGCTGCCGACCCCACTGCAAAATCGCCGCTGCCTCACTCACGTCCCAGCCGTACGCACGCAGCATACTCGTCGTCTGGTCCGCGCACTCCACGAAGTATGGGCTCACCGCATCCGCGTTCGTCGTCGGTTTCTCGCCAGACGGCGACACCAACTCCAACTCTGTGCGCGGGCACATGGCGCAGTGCAGCGTCGTCTGCGCACCCTCCTCTGCGGTCTTTAAGAACAGCAGCGACGCCCATGATAAAATCATACGCACAAAGCCGCCCATGATATCTCGAGAGAAGTTGGTAGCGACACAGCCGGGGTGCAGCGAGCAGGCGTATACACGGTGCGCCTCGTCCTTCACGTCGCGGTAGCGGCGCGCAATCATGTGGGCGTGGTAGGTGTTCAGTAGCTTGCTGATGCCGTAACGGCCAAAGGCGTGCTGAGTCGAAGAAGTCTGAAGCGGACCGCTCGACTTGCCAGCACCCTGATTGACCTCCTTCAATGCATTGAGCAACTTTCCCGCAATGAGGCCGTTGCATGTGGGAAATGCCCTAATCGATCTCCACACACTAAAGCGGCCGGGAAGGAGGAGAGACTGTGCAAAGCGGTGCGCTTCACTCGAAACATACACAACGCGGCCGCCGTTCCTCTCCAGCACAGGCAGCAACAGTTCCGTCAGCAGAAACGGGCCGAGGAAGTTCATGGCAGTGTGCAACTCTAAGTTAGGATGAAGACGAGAGAAGCCCAACGCCTTGCGCATGCCGCCTGCGTTGTTCACCAGCACCTGCACGTTGCGCTGCGCGTATTTCCTTGCCACCCACTCCGCGAATGCGCGCACACTGTCGAAGTCGTCGCACTCCACCGGCAGGTGGCCCTCCACGAGCACTGACGCCGGAGAGTGCTCGTACAGTTTCGGCTGGGCACGACGGCGGCGCTTCGCTTCCTGCTGAATCCGCTCAGCCGTCTGCTGTGTCAACACAGCCGACCGGCACGTCACCACAACCTCGTAGCCCTCCACAGCCAGACCCACAGCAGTCCAGTACCCGATCCCGCTGTTAGTTCCCGTCACGATCGCCACTGGACGCTTCGCCAGCGGCATGTCACGCGACATCACAAAGCGGGCCTGTGCCTGCTTATCCGCAGTGTCCGCATCCGTCACGGGGCGTGCGTGATTCACGGCGCCTCGCGCCAGCAGGCGGCTCGCTACAATCCACAATGGAATAGCAGCAGCGAGGAAGCGGCGGGGAATAAAGAAGCAAGCAGCGAAAGTCGCCGCACCCACAAAAAAGGCACTTGTCTCGCTCTTGTACCCGAGCTTCATTTTCTCGCCTGCTTCTCTTTGGTCCTCGATAAAAATAACTCGGTATAATTATGGGTGAGCGTTGTGTAGCTGCTTCTGACCGCTGGGGTGAAAGGCAAGAGAGGTTAACTGAAGCGCGTTGAAGACGACTCACAGAAAAAAAGATGTGTGTGTGTGTGTGCGTGTGTGTGTGTGTGTGTTCGCTTGGTACGAGAGTATTAAGTGCAGCACAGGACACAAAAAAAAAACGAAGGGAGAATATGACTATTAGAAGCGTTTGCGAGGTCGAGTTCGTCCTTGTGTAGCCACCAGTTACTAGATGCTGCACAGAAAAGGAAACAGACCTATACATGCTGCTTTCGCGAAGTCGCACAGCCTTTCATGGCACGCAAAAGTGTTCCGCCCACAGCGACATCTGATTGCCAGAAGCGTATTTCAGTATTTTCCGCTGTCTTCAAGCGTTCATCTGCGGTTCCATTGGACTTTATCGCAACATTTGTAACGGCGGTAATTTCTGTGGCTGCAATCAAAGTGCATTGTGTAAGAAGGGGAAAAAACTGATCAGCCATCGCGTCCTTCCAATCTGAAGTTTCCTTTTTTTTTTGGGATTCAGCGCTCCATCTTACAGATCCGACACACCGTCGAAATCGGCAGAGCGCCATTAACAAACATCCACCAGCACATCAATCAGGGAAGCAGAGCAAGAAGCCGACCTGACGAGCTTTGTGATGGAGAGCCTTACAGTGGCCCGCGAAGATCGCGAATGCGACGCTCCTCCGAACTGGCTGGCGGCTCGCGAGCACTCTTCCGTTTTAGCTCTTCGTAGTCTCCCTCATCCCAAACCTCATCTCCCTCGGCGTACGTCAGCACCACCGACGGGTCTTTCAAATGCCGCACATAATGCTCCACCAAAAAGTGATCGCGGTATCGCTGCGCAGCAACACGCAGTATTTCGGACATTCCTTCTTCACTGTTCTCTTCCTCAGCGAGAGCCTCGTCTGCCTTGCTGAAAGAGACAGATGCAGCTGCGGAAGGGTCATCAGCGCTGCCACTTGCAAAAGGCACGCCATCAGAGTCGGCCATCATAACACTAAGAGACTCAGCGGTAAAATTGTCTACCCTCGGTGAGGGCGGCGCGTCAGATACAACATTGTCGTCACTCTCGCACTCAGATGTATCTGCTGCGGCTAAGGTATCGCTTGACGAATTCGCTGGCGACAGAAGAAGAATTTCGCCAATGTGGACAAATGGTGCCCCTTCGGCACCCGTGATAGGAAGCTCTACTAGCGGGTCGCCCGCTAGTACTAACCGAATCGGATTAATCGCTGCAACGTAGCGCTCCAACGTCCCTTGCAACGATTTCGGTGCGCCGAGAGAAATCGTATTCGACACCTCGAACCCCCGTTGAGTGAGCAGGAGTGACAGCACCAAGCCTACCGCCCCGCCAACAGCGTGGCCAATCACAACGGTGCTGCGCGTCGGATGCAGCGGAGAGTCGTGCAGAAGAGCGTCACAAATGCGAGTTGCCATAAATAGGTACTGGCTGTGAAACATCGTCTTCTGAACCTCCTCACTTTCGCTTATCTCCACACGTTCTACTTCCTGCGCCCACTCGTAGCTGCCCGAGTCGCCCCCATCCTGCCGGGTGCAGCAAATGTACACCACTTGTTTGTTGTAAGTCTCGTCCACTTCGACCACTAAGTGATCACGACCAACGCGAAGATGCACAGCAGATACACCACTTCGACTGCCAATTATAGACTCTGTCACTTGCCAAGGCGTCAGATAAGTCAGTGAGCTCACCCGATTTTGCTCGCCCACAGCTGTGCGATGAACAAGTAGCAGTCGCTCCGCATATGGCAAGAGCGCCTGCAGCATGATCCGATTTTGACGCTCGCTAGTCATGTCCTCTGCAACTTCGTTGTGAGAAACTTTCTTAGCTTCGTGCTCAAGAAACGAGAGAATGCTTGACTCCATCATTTGCTGATACGACCAGTTCCCAACACCGGCGGAGAGGACCTGAAGCACAGATGTAAGTTGCACATTGCCCGGCGCCATGTAGAGAGCCTTGGCAAGGGCGCGAGTACGATCGATTTGCATGGATATGTACCTTTGATACTGCTGTAGTAGTTTTGCTTGGGCACGGCCACCTGCCGCACCGCGCCGCTTTTTCGACCCCTGATCGCTGGCGCGCCGCTCCAAGGTTCGCAGAGCATTTGCAAGCTGGCGATTCTGCTTGTCTGCTTCCTGACCAAAACGCCGCGAGACGTAGTCCAGTAAACCTGAACTGTTGTACAGCGTGCATTCCCGTGCCGACCGTGACGCAGCGCGATAAAGTTCGCGGTACACTCGTATGGACTCCAGTCGAAGCGACATACTCGCATGCTAAAAGTTGAAATCTGGAAATAAGAGTCACCACAGGTTCTGCTTTCAAGAGAGTTGAATAGACAATGGCAAAAAGGGGAGAGAAGCATGACGAATTTTAGGGAAGAAAGAGGTGTAGGCACACCAACGCATAATTTTCTATCAGTCATTGAGACCGCGACTTGCAGAAAAAAAAAAGCAGCGCTGATAAGCATTGTCTTCTTCGAAAGCTTTTTCACTGCATGCGCATCGAGTCGAAACTTTCAGACGAAAGAGAAAGACAAAGGACGATGCATGCGGCACACGTCAGTTAGCGCTAAGGTTTTCCTTTCCCTTATTCGGGGAGAAATCAGTTTTCTTTGTGTGTAAGTGGGCTTGTTCATTCTCCGCCATAGAAGACACGAATCAAACTGAAATGCACCCCGCATGCTAAAGGCCCCCTTGCGGCGGCAAGCGGCTGCAGACATGCGCTGGCGCAACCCCCGCCAAGCCATCCCAGCACGGCCCCTGCCTCGCAGGTCGCCTCAGTGCGGCTCCCCATGAGGCAGGCCGCCACCTGGTGCTTTGCTTGGTGTGATACTCAGGCTCTCCACACCAGTAGAGCATTCAGGTACAGGCGAGGCAGGTTTGAGTCACGCTGGCACGTTGCCCATCACACGGCTGGCGCAAGCGCGTTCACTGTCGCAGATCACTCCGATGCAGCATTATCTAGTACCTCACCGCCAACATATCTGTGGCCATGCATTGCTCTGACCTCCCCGTGTCGTAGGCACTCTACCCTGTCACCGCCAGAGGTGGCTCTGCAGTAGCAAGGAGAGGAGCTGCCTAGCGCCCACATAGAGTTGGGACTATCCCTGATACTACGCTGAGGTGTCTCCCGTCATCAGGGGGTTAGACTGCAACCGAGAGTGGAAAGAGCCCCAAACGAGAGAACGATACCCAAAGATAAGCATGATGTATTCCAATATATGCTCCCAACTTGGCCTAGCTGGTGAGTTCCCTATCTCCGTTGAAGACCATACCGATCTGGTATCCTTCCACTCGTGCTCACGATAGCACCACAACTGAATAAGTAGACTTCGGTATCCCCCTTTTCCCGTCATCCAAGGATTCCTGTTGCAGTGGGTAAACAAGGGTGTGGGTGGGGGCGAATGAAATGCTTAAAATGACTCTATTTCTTCAGATCTGAAACGAATAGAGAGACGAAAATGGGGCAAGGACAAACGTTCGGTGGCTCATTGAATTGGAATTGTGGAGAGCACGTTGACTCACTCCTCATAATCATATTGTTTTTCGAGCAGCCCCCTTTTATTCCCTGTCTCCAGCTTTCAAAAAAAAATTTCCGCCCAGCGTCAGCTAATAACTTCTTGAGCGCGAAGAAACACAGAGTGGAATAAAGCAGATATTGCAAGCTGGACACGAGTGTGACTGCAAAACTGACTGCAAAAAGAAGAAAACTGCTGAGCAGAGGAAGTTCCCTTCAGTTGCCAATCATAAAAAAGGATGACGCTAAGGCCGAGAGTCAGGTTATTTGAAGCTTACATTGCAGTCTTTACGAGCATTGATCCACGAAGAGCCATGGGATGGATTTGCAAATGAAAAGAACGAAAACGTTTTTTTTTTGCTGGTAAGTGATATCTCTGTCCAGCACACGCATTGAGAGTTGAAAGACGACAAAGTACTCGAGTCACCAGATGTGGCGCCTAGCATGCTTGTGAGATACCACGTACAGACACCTTAGCTTATTGTGTCCCGAGCTCCAGGCCCCAGGTTGCTTTTGCTTTCTAGCGCGCATGCGCGGGTGGCGGAAAAGGAAAATACTGGCATGAGGTGCTTCGTGCAGTAGTCGCGTCGAAAAGCACAATCAGTTGGAAGACCGAGCACTTGCTTTCTGAGGCGTGCCCATCCACCAACACGCAAAAAAAAAGGGATGTTGAGCCGCCAAGACAAATCAACTCGTATTAGGCTTTCTCTTTCGCGGCACCCATCAATTCAGTGAATCTCATGAAAGTGCGCTGCGTCACCGAGTGCACTCAACGCAGCAGTTCTCAACGAAGGAAGACAGCATAGTCGGCTCTTCTTGGTACACGAGAAGTTCCAGTAAGCTGTTGGCTCTGTGGAAGCTGGTGGCTCCAGCGCAGCTCTGTCGTTCCACTAGCTCTTCAAGGATCTTCAGACAAAACAACACATAAAAAACACCCATTTGCACGGGGTGGAATGCACAATGTTAGGATGTACCATCCACAACAAAGAATCATGTTTGAGTCTGCTCAGTCTGGATGGCGCTTTGTGCGAACTTGTGGGTGAAAAAGACATATGGAAGCTGAAAGACAGTATTGCCAGGGACTATGTCAGCAAACTGAGTGCAACTTACACCTTTGTCGAATGTTGGCGGTCGGATGAAAAAATGAGGTGGTCTCACTAACGCCGTTCTCAAGCCGAGACATTCCGGGGTCGCCCATTCAACAGAGCTTGAGGTAATGCGACTGCGACAAGTGAACAAAAGCATGCAAACAGACTAGCCATTTCACCCCCCCCCCCAAGAGTCGCAAAGAAAAAGGCATTCGCACCTATAACAATGCCTTACTCAGTCGAAGCCCTGGGGTAACCTTTGCAACATTAGATTGAAGCTATGATCCCCAATTCTGGGGACACTTGGGAAAAAAATGGAAAGTTTTCCAGAAAGCACTGCAGCTGAGCCCACTAGTTCGAAAGTTCCGCACGCCGTCACCGATAAGCGCTTGACTTCCCAGATGGCTTCCACACAGAGGCACGTCCATCACAACATCTTGCAAAGCATGTGATGAAAGAGCAAAAAGCGCTGAGCTGATATATGTCGTCTCTTGCTTCGCACTTGGAAATGCCGATTGACTAAGTTTGTTGGTTGGCCTGCAAGAGTAGAGGCCATTGGGTGCTGTCAGCGTCGGTTTTGATGAGTAAAAGTACCGCTGTTCAGCGCGGCAGCTGCTCTCTGAGGGTGGTGGTGCCAACGAGTATGCCACGCTTTTAGGCATGCTTGTCTATAAAGTTTGCGTTGACATCGCATCTCGCAAAGCACAAAGGGCCCGCAATCGGGCGTTAGCAGCGGGTATTCAGTGGCATTATCTTGAAAGATTATCCAATTACCATAGTTTACTACCTTTTAGCGACGGCAACGCGACCGAAGACAGAGTTTCTGCACCGCCCTGCACCACAGTAAGAAAGCCATAGATTGTGGGCATTGTTTTTTTTTTCGCATGCCTGATCCACCCGAGCTGAAGCCTCACAACGGTGCGCCTGGGCGAATCTAGAACAGCACAGATAGCGACGCACTCAAACTTTCGCTGCTTTTTTTTTTTTGCAGACTATGAAGCTGATAGAAGCGTAACGTCGAGACTGCTCAGGCGCCACGCTCCCAGAGTACCAAAAGCTTGTTTCCCCATCGACGAGTACCCAGGGTTTGACCTGCTGCAACGCTACGCGCCCAAGGGAAGCTAAAAGGGGAAGCGTTAACCAAAAAGCACTTGCTCCTTCTGAAACGTCTTCTGCGGCAGTTTGGCCTTGCCGTTTTGTTGCTCAGCGCCTTGGTTTTCGTTCGTGCCTTCCTTCGGCGGATCTGTTGGCGGGGTGGGGGCCCGGTTCGGTATAAGGGCCAGGCATCTACGACACAGGGGGGGGGGGGGCGGTGTGTCGCTGCCGATGTCGGCGGGTGGGGTCTCCGGTAATGTTGCGCCGGGGCGGCCCGCGGGGCGGTTCGGGTGGGCGGGGTTTGGGGCGTGGGCGTGCTCGGTTGGCGGGCGAGACGTTCCTCGCGGCGCTACCCACCTTCTCGCCCCCTAGGCGGCAGCGCAGGGGAACGGCCCCGGCCGGGCGGGGGTGGGCGGGCGCCGCGACTGCTGAGCGGCGGCGGAAACGGGACCCCCGTTTGCGATTTTTTTTTGTCGAGTGCGAACGGAAAATCAGCAGTTCATGGCGTCGCAAGAACACGCGGAAGAGGTGGCGCCTGGTACGGCGCGGCGCCGAGCGGGCTGCCTACTAACTAGTAGTCGTCGTCATCCTTCAGATCCGATTCATGTGCGAAGCACTCTCCCGGGAGAAGCGGGATTGGCATCGAGTCGCTTGCTGCAGCGCACTCGCACTCACCGTGTGTCGCCGGGCCGCTCAGGGGCCACGCAGACCAGAAGAGAGATCCGTCGTAGATATGCCATGGATAGGTGTCCTCCTCCAGCTGAAGCACTTGCGCGACGATGTGCGGGTGGCTCTGACACCATACGCGCATGGCCACTCCAAGCAGCGAGGAGAGCACGACGTGCGGCTCACTCAGTTCATACTCAGCCTCGGCGGAACGCAGGCCCGAGGATTCATCAGAGCCTTCTGAAAAACCGGCCCTAGAGGGGTAGAGAAGCTGCACGGTGCAGTGCCGTTGTCGCCACTTTTGTTGCTCCGCAGCGACGGCTTCGGCATCCTTGCCTGCGGCGCCATCCTCTACTTCTGGGTAAGGCTCACTCTGACACGCCAGCGGGCTTTGGACGAGGAAGACCCACTGAAACCACTCGCAGCCGACGACAAAAGAGGCGCTGCTGCTCTCCAAGCCGCTGCCGCGCGTACCGCCGTTGCTCGCGTCAAGGTCGATGCTGAGGAGCAAATCGGGCACCTCTGTTCCGCTGCCGTCGCGTCCGCATTGAATCACAAGGGAGAAGGGCGGTATACCGATTTGGCCGGTCGCGGCACGGTGCACCGACTGTCGTGCCACGACGGAGGAGGGCGCCATGGTGCTGTCCTCATCGTGCAGAGCATACACTGGCATGGCCATTCCCTCGCCACCTTCCTCTGCAGCCTCGCTACAGAGTCGCTTGTACACGGCGTCGTATTTGCTGTGGCACACGTCCTCGGCCAGGCGGCGCACCTGTGTCAGTGTCGCAAGCCATGCAGGGGAATCGCAAGCGGCGGAGCCTGCCGCGGCATGCATCTTCTCACTCTCCGCCGCCTCCACGCTCGTGTTCTCGAGCCAGTCTTTGATAGAAAGCTGCACCCTGTCCACGACGGTGCTGTGCTCGTCGGCGGGCTCGCGATACTGGCGCGCGTTGTCGAGGATGGAGGCGACAATGGTGGCCCACTCCGGGCTCAGCCGCGAGGCGGCCGGCGCCTTAAACATTGGTACCTCGTCCATCTCAAAGTTTCTCGTGCTCCAGTCCCGCGAGCTCAGCTCACTCGCCGTGATGGACGAGCTCGCGCTCGCCTGCTGCTGAAGGCGACTGGTCGAGTTTCGTCTTGCACGAGTACTTGCGCAGTTTTGCTTCGGTTCCCGCGCGAGAGGAAGCCCGTGAATGCCGTTCAAGACCCCACCGGCTTGCTCCCCGCCGTACTCGCGGATGCGCGGATTGGTCAGGAGCGTGCTCAGCACTGCAAGCATGTCCGCCATCGAGATGTCCGAGAACCGTTTGCGCACCTCCTCGGTCGCGAACTGCAGCTTGAGATCGTCCAGCGCAGCGGGGCTCCTGACGCTGTTGGAGGTCGGCCGAAGCGGTGGCGCAGAGGGCGTGGAAGCAGGCATTCTGCACGTTTGTGGGTGCTAAAGGCGAAGACGGAAAGCCGATGCACACCCATGCACTCAATCAACGGAAAGGGCTCTCTAACAAGTTAACAACAAAAGCGGCACACAAAGACTGACAAAATTGAGAAAGACGTGGAAGACGAAGGGACGGCTAGGCGGGCAAAAAAAGTCAATGATGGCACTGCTGCGGTGCGTGGTGTGGCCGGAATGCGTGCATGTGTGTTGCGTTGGTCGAGCGAACAGATGACACGGCATCGAAAATCGCGCGTACGCCACGTCGACCGTAGCAGCGGCCTCAAAGGGGCACACGTTCGGAGGCCTGTTGCGTCGTACCCAATCCCTGAGATGCCGGCAAGCAACAATCCTAAAAGAGTCAAATCCTACGACTAGCTCCTCCGAGCGCTTCGGGGCAGAGGGAAGGCAGGCAGCAACAGACAAGGAGCAGCAACAGACAAGGAGCAGCAACAACCGTTATCCACGACAAAAAAAATGAAAGGAGGAAGTGGTAAGATGAGAAGGGGAAAGAGCAGCAAAGGCGTACGCTAATGAAGACGGCAACAATGCAACGATGGCTACCCTTTTTCGAGTTTGTGTGTGTGTGTGTGTGTGTGGTTGCGTTCTGTCACCTGTTTGATGCTCATGCGCGAACGCACCCCAGGCATGAAAAAAAAATGCGTGAAGGTATCAAGGATTTGAGGAAAATGGGATGCATGATCGGTTGGCAAGAAGAAAAAAAACGCAAGCGAAAAGCCGTTAGTGTCCTGTCATCATGGTACTGGGGGAAAGGGAGGAGCGCTCAACTCACGCTGTCCTCATGCATCGTGGCTATCCGTATCGTAGCTTTTTCAGCCATGCAAGTTCATCAGACACCAAGTCGCTGATGTGTTTCGTCATTTTTCTCTTCGGCTTTGAGCAGCGACTGTGCGTCGGCATCGCACCTCGGCAGCCCCCCACCCTCAAAAAAAAAGTACACATACGTAGCAATCCAACACATCATGCTATTCGTCTTCTCTTGCAACGTTGTTGGGAGAGGACGTCTACGCACGCACGCGCACAAGAGACATGGCAGACGCGCTCAGCTTCCATACAGTGCTTTCTCGATCGCCTCGTCAAATTTATCTGTTGGCAGCACCAGGTCGTACCGCGCAAGGGCGCGCTTCACGTCCTGCACCTCATCAGCCTTACTGCGAGCGCGGTGCCATTCGCTGCTCGACAATTTCTGTCCAAGCGACCGTTCGAAGTCCACAAAGTGAAGGGGGGCCGTAGTCGTGTCTAGCTGCTGCTGTGTGGCTGCATCTGATGCAGCGGCGGTTGGCTGAAAAGTGGAAGCCGGGGCAGTGTTCAACGGCCGCTGCTCTTGAAGCGTAGTGTGGCTGGCAAAGGCGGGTGTCGCCCTTGCCGAAAACGGCTGAGGCGGCACCGCAGCCGCCGCCAAGGGAGAAGCCGCGAAAACCGAAGGCGCAGGTGGTGGCGGAGACACTTCGACAGACGTAGCGAGAGCGCCGAACGCGCTGCCCCCACTTCCTCCACCAAGCGACGCAGCCGCGGAGGGCGAAGTGGCGGCAAAGGTGCCGCTGCTGCCGGTGGCAGCAGCAACTGGCGGCTCTGTCTTCACGTCATCCTCCAGAACGCCGCTGCTACCGTGATCGTCTTCCTCCTGCTCCTCTCTCTCCGGTTCCTCCTCCGCCTCCTTGCCGTCGGCGTTCTCGTCTCCGCCAAAAGAGTCGCTGGAGCAGCGATCGCTCTCCTCCTCTTCCTCCTGCTCCTCTCCCTCCTCCCAGTCTCCCTCATCAAGCTCCGACTCCTCGCCGCTGCACGGGTATGCATCCGCACCGTGGCGCCCTAGCGACCCTGCGCCATCGTCTACTTTGGTAGAGTGACTCATTGCCGCACAGGGCCAGCACGCGTGCCTTGGCGCGCCTGCAGTCAAGCAACGGCGGTGAGCTGGTGGATACGCAGCTGACTTTCATTCCGGTGACCGTGAGATACATTGTTGTGTGCGTGTGTGTGTGTGTGTGTGTGTGTGTGTGTGTGTGTGTTTTTCGAGTGTGAGGCATCGTGCGGTAAAAGGGAACGGCGCGGAGTAGGTGCGTATGGAAATGGATGATGGTGAGATGGGAAACAAGCGCGCGTAGGAGAGGATCCGAAGCAGCCACAAGTACGTTGCTGTAAAGCAGCGCGAGACTCGACAGAGTTTCTTCTGAGGGAACTGCGTAAAAGGACGGCAAGAACTGCTGATAGAGGTGCAGACGTCCTCCTCGGGACGTGTTGAACGTGTTTGGTGGTACACGACCAACACCCCCTGCATCACCCTCATTCATTCGAAAAAAAAGCACGTCCATGGCGCTGGAGTAAGAGAGCTCAAGCTGCCGGGGCCTGCGCAGTTCAATTGAGTGTTTCTTTTAGTCTCTTCACAGAGCATCCATAGCTGATAGGATAGCAACCAAAGAAGTACAACAATAAGGATAATGCGCATCGAGTGTGACGGGCGGGGAAAAGGGGGAGGGGGATGGCGGACACGGGAATAAACGGGCTGCAAGAGTCTATCGCCTGCACCCCAACTTCATGCTCCTTTTTTTTTCTACCCCTGCGCAGTTGAGCCGCGCACTGCCCCCCCCCCCTTTTTTCCCTGCGAGCCACGCGAGGGGTAAGCGAGGGTACACGCCGGCCCTGCAGTGCCGATGTCCATCCACATCCGAGCAGGCACTATCGTCATTCAGCGAAGCGCACGATCGCGAGGTGACACAGATGCACAAAGGGAAGCGCGAAAGCACATCACCGTCCCCCTCTCCACCAGGTGCAACCACTCGCGCGTGTTGGTGAGTGCGTGAGCGGGGACTTTGGCCGGGAAAACGCTGCCCAACACCATCCAAGTCTCATTTGGGGAGAAGCTGACGGGAGGGAGGGAGGAGGAGGAGGAGGGGGCGAACAGGGATCCCTCCAGGCGCCTCTGCGTGTATGTCAGGTCGATGAAAAGGGTCATCAAACGGCACAAGCTGAGAGGAAACGAAGCACAGAGAGAGAGATGCGCACACGTACATGATTCCCGGATCAGCGACACATCAGCAGACAACACAGACACGGATGGAGAAGAAAAAAAGCAAAGTGCTGAAGTAAAGAGGAGGGGGAGAAAAAGAACGAGGAAAAGGCAACGAATTCACGTAGAACGCGTGGCAGCCACTGCGGCCACGGCAACGTCTGGCTCCCTCCAAAAAAAAAAGAGAACCAGAGAAAGCAAAGATGTTTTCCCGCGCACAGGCATACCACTTGCCGTTTTGCACACAGGCAAGGTACGCTGCGTGTCCCACCTACGCTCCTTCACTCTACAGTGCTTCCTCGCCAAGTAGCGATTGCCCCTCCATTTCCACATCACATGACTGCGCAGCACCCCGAGTTTGTCTGCTTTGCTTGCGTGTAAAATGTCTTGCTAGCCATGCCAAGATCCTCGCTCTGCGCCACTAAGTCGTCGATTTTCTGTCCCCGTTCGATGATTTGGTCAATCGCGTTGTACATGATCACCTTTGTGTCCTCGATGTCACGCTTGATGCGCAAGATCTTGTCTACCTCCTCCGGCTTCTGATACTTCTCCAGGGTCTCGTTGATGTGGGGCCAGTGCAGAAACTCATCCGCCTTGCCCCCCACGGACTCGTACTTACCGCGGAACGTCTGCTGGAACTGCAGCATCAACTCCGTCAAGAGCGTGAAGGCGACACGCGCGTTGTACTCGATGTCGCTCACTGCGATTGCCACGAGACCGTCCAGCGTCGCATGCGCATACACAACATTGCCGTTTTCTGTGATCTGCGTCTTGGCGCCGAGAGCCACCCGCTTAGCCACTGTTCGGGAGAGAAACACAATGAATTCGCGGGCAGAACTGCGCTGGAAGAAGCCGAACGAGCTGACGTCGACAGCGCTACAGCAAATGACCGGGTCCTTCTCGACACCCGGCGGATGGGGCTTTAGAATCAGCAGGCCATAGAGCTTCATGATGTAGCGGAGAATAACAACCGAATAATAACGGCACAAAAGAAAGCAAGCGAACGACAACGGCAAACAACGCACAGAGATACTGGATTGGCTTTTGGGACACAACAAGCTGCGGACGAAGATCGGCGTTGCGGGGGAGTAGACGTATGCGTCAGCAATGATGAGCATAAAAACAGAGGGAAAAGAGGGAGAGAAAGCGACGATGAAGAGCACTAGGCCAGCGGTCGACGTCGACAGAGGCCACTTTTGGTGGAGACAGAGACACAGTGGCCGGGCGCGCCTGCTTGTGTTTGGGGCGTTGCATAGCGCGCGAGGGACTTCCTCCCTTCTGTATCACTCACTGCCGCATTCGCCCCCTCACCGTAATGCAGAGCGCACCCCCTGAATTGCCTTGCAGAGATACACGAGTGGTTTTCGTTGCCATTCGATATGCTCGTGGAGCATCACGGCATCCTGTATGTCGTCTCTTTTTTGAGGGGCAGAAGGGGAGGGGGCTGCCATTCATTGCCGATTTCCTGATTGAAAGTGGAAAGATGCTCAGCGGGGATGGGGGAATTCAGGGGAACGCGCCACTTCGGCCACAAACGCGGTGCGCAGACGTCTCGCATGGCCTCACCGGTTTGT
>NC_018262.1:850230-859085 GCF_000227135.1 Leishmania donovani | reverse complement strand
ATGATTACAGCTTCGGTATTCGCCATATCCGCGGCCTCGACGTGTTGTTCACCGTTGGCGTTGTCGCCTCCCTCCAAGGAGGAGCCGCCTTCACAAGCATAAACTTGTTTGCGCAGGTGCGGAAGAAACCCTGAAAGGCGTTATCGCTGGAGCGGTCTTCGAGCACGCCATCCTTCGTTATCGACGCACCGCACAGACGACTCTTCAGATACGCCAACTCCGTTGCAGGTGAGTAGCGGGGCACCGTGAACCTCTCGACCAGCTTGCCGGTGGTCGCCTAGTCTCCGCAAGACACGATATCGGACAATCCGGTGCTTGTACCGAGCGGTAGCACGCACAGGTCAAAGGGGGTTGCCCGTGGCTTGCACCCTGTCCTTGACGCAACGAACGCAGCGCCGCACGACATGAGTGGCTAGGCTGAAGGGGCTTTGCCCTTTGCGAGCATTTCGTGCGCTTTTCTTCCGTCTTTGCGGGTCAGCTCGCTCTTCTCACCATCCCGAGCAGTAAAGCCGGCAGTGTAAGCTCGCGCTGCAGCTTCCATGGGTGGAGCTGTGTTCTCGGGCTGACGGGCAAGGCAAGAGGCTGCATCACCCGCACCATCGGTCTTAGCCGAGAGGCGCACCCGCTCTTTGATTGCCTTTTTGGATGCGGACATACGCCTGCTTCGTGGCTGGGGATGTCCTTCTTCACTTGTTGTTGAAGAGCGCTGACTACCTTGTCGACCGGAGAGAGGGGGTGGGTGAGTGGGTGTCTGCCATCTTGAAAAGCTGCTGATGGATGCTGCGAGCGTGGGAGGAAGGATCAGAAAACGCTGTAATGGCTCCCTTTCGGTGTACGAGACGAGAAAGGCACGAACATGTTGCCCAGAAGCGGACAATTGTAGAAGGCAGGCATCATAGTGAGGAGAAGGGACATGCGTACATGAAGACAGGATAATGCGCCAGCATCAGTTGAGTGTCCCGACCGTCTGCTGAGCCACCGGTACCCGCCAACTGAGCTTCCATGTCGAAAGAAACATGCGGTCGTGGTCTGCTTGCTTCTCGGCACGCGGGTACTTGAGTAGTCGCTCTTTGTTGTGGCTGATGCAGATGTGCGCCCTCACTCAAAGAATAAAACACAAAAGGGAGATGAAAGCGGCAAAAGTCTAAGCACACAAACACAAAACGCCACACCGCCCACGTGCAAACGCCCACAGAGACCCATCAACTTTTTTTTTCGCGCCTGCGTGCCGCAGTGTGCCGAAGCGCTGGCAACAACAGAGCAACCGCCGGTGGAGTAAAACAATACCCCCTCCCTTCCCACTAATACACCACGCTGGGAGGGAGCACCGAGGGCATGGCAATCAACGGAGAAAGAAGATACAGTCTCGATCAACTACGAGAAAGAGGAGGAGGAGGGGGGGGGCGGGAAAAAAAGGATAAGAGCGACGCCGCAGTGTGTTTGGACGGCAACCGAAACAAGACGGGGCGCCCTATAATTGCTTTTGTATGTTCCTTCTCTCGTCATCTTTGTGGGGAAGCGGAGAGCCTAGCGCCTGCACTCGGGTACAGCTGGCGGACTCTTGGCGTCGGCGGACAGGTCTGGGCTGGCGCTGCGCCGAAGAGGCATGCGGTCATGGCCGCTACGATTGGGCCAGCTTGCTACGAGTCGTGTCGTCGATTCGACAAACATATGCATCCACCCCCTGCTTTTCTGCCTTAGCTGCGTTGCGGTAATGCTGAGCGTAGTCTTTGGCCTGGCCTGCGCTGTACGCGGTAGCACTGCAATGGGCTGCGCGGCACCAAGCGGCGCTGGTTGGGCCGGTTCCTTAACATAGCCGCCGTGCAGCAGAGGTAAGCGAGCTGTGGTTGCATGCGTAGAAATACACACACATATATATATATATATTGTTGGCGTGCTTGTAGTGGTAGTAGAGTCACGTTGGCCCAATAATGTTTGACTCTTTCTCTCGCTGTACACACTACTCGCCCGTTTCTCTCTTCGCGCTTCGCCGTCGCTCACGTGCACGCGCCCCCAGCGCGCGTATTGGCCGTGAAGAAGGAAAGGACACTGCCCGTTTGGTCAACCACGAACACATTCTCCAAACACAAAATACCCCGCTGAGAAACCCTGTGACCGGCGACCACACAGGTGATTAAGCCTCATTGCCCCGCAACGCTCCGCGTGTACGAGCTTGTCGTCGTCGTCTTCGCGAGATTTCGCTCGAGTGCGACGGCGGGGAGAAAGCAGAGTGGCTTATTTTGCGAACGACGCCCGCGCCGCCCCGCTGACTCCAGCCGCAGAGACGGAGAACCGGGTTGTGTGAGGAGCGGCTGCCGCGTAGCTGGGCGCCACGCCATACCCTATACTCCGCGCACGTGCCTGCTCCATCGCGAGAAGCTCTACCTGCTTCTTCAAGATATCCAGCTCACTGGGCACTTGCGGCTCCGCGTACAGCAACGATGACTCAGCGCCAAGGCAGTGTCCTGATATCGGCGATGCAATCCGGGGATCCACCGCCGCAGAGAGCGCGGGCGACGACTGGGCCATGTGCTGCGAGATCAGTCGTAGTTGCCGCTGCTTCTCCACCTCCAGTTGATCGATCTGAGTGCACAGGAAGGCACGGTACTTCTGTGCCTCCTCGAGGGCTTCCTGCGCCGTGGCTGCGGCACGATCGGCCATGCGGTCAGTCCTGTTCAATAGCGCCATGTGGTTGCGATACTCGCACTCGCGCGTGAGGATGCGGACTTCGTGCTGTAGCCGCTCGAGCCTCAGCTCCTCACGCAGGCGCAGTATCCCGAATTCGTTCCGCACGCGCGCATGCTCATCAGACTCGATGTTGTGCAGCGTGTTGGGGCTAGCAGTGAGGGAGGGAATGCGAAAAGTTCGCGTGGAGCTGCTGCCAATATCCGCCACCGTCACGGGGCTGCTTTCATGGAAGATGCGCATCGGCGAACAGGACTTTCCCTCATGCTGTGTAACACTAACCCGCTTCAACGATGAGCCAGCCCCGCCGAGGGCGGCGAGCTCTTGCGGAAGGGACTGCGCAGCGCTTGTGTCCCGCGACGCGCGCGTAGCACCTGCCCCGCTGCGCCGCATGCTGCTGCTGCGAGGCACTGCCGTGCTCTGGGACAGGCGCTGTCGCGCGTTGTCTGACCGATCCGAGCGGCGGCGCTGCAACTGCGCGGCAGCCGCGTTGTCGAATAGACTGCCCAAAGAGCCTTTCCGCTGCAGAGGGACCATCGAGATCGAGCCGCCGATGCTGCCCACCTCGGCGGCGTCGTCGGCGGCGTAGTTGCTGTCATCATCGAGCTCTCGGGAGGTGCAGCTCTCGGCATCAAACCCTTCGTCTTCTTCACCGAAGCGCAGGTGCCGTGTGGAGGAGTGCGCCGACTGGGCGGCGCTGGAGCGTGCGCGGCTGCCAATGTGATAGAAAAGGTAGCTGATTGGGTCCACCGGCTTTTTCGCAAAGAGCAACGGCAACAGACCAGTTGCCACCACATACCCTGGGGAAGTCGCCGGAATATCCTTGAGCAGGCTCACTTGGGTCGGGTCCTCGGGGCGCACGACTGGGTAGCCGTCGGCGGAGAACACAACGCTGTGGGTGGCGTCTTCGCCGAAGCTGCGTGCCTCCAGACGAGCCCATAGGAAGTCCTCGGGGTCTTCAGGCTGAGCACTTATGAGCAGCTCCGCCAAGCGCGTCATCACCGCGCGACCAACTTCGCTCAATAGAGCGTTGCTGGCCAGGCGCTCTACCACGGTGTCACCGTGCGGCGTAAAAAACGCCGTGGTGCTAGTCTCCCTGCTGCAAGCTGGGAGGGTCGCACCCGGTCCCCCAGCGGTTGCCGTGGTCTCCGTGGCACCTGTCGACTCTCCATCTTCTTCGGCAGTCGTTGTGCAACCCGCTAGTGAGGCACGGGCGGACGCGGCGCTCGACAGCAGTCGTGCGTTCAGGTGGTCGATTATGTACTGTTCCGGATCCTTTGGCCGATGCTCCAAGGTGAGGCTGGAGAGCTGCAGCAAGAGGGAACGAAACCGCTCGCTTGGGTCATCACTGGTGGTCTGCGAAGCTGAGGCAGCACTTGCCGCCATCATATCCGTAGGAGTCCTCAGCGAGGTTCCGAGCGACGCACCCAAAGATGTCGCGCTCATGTTGGCAGCCGCTGCGACGCCAGTACCCACGTCAGCCAGGAAGTTCGCCACCTCGCCGGCAGACTCCTCCACTGGCTCGAACGAGCGGGAAACTTCCATGGTTGTAGCATTGACAGTAGTGATGCTGCCGTCGTGCTCGATTACCTCCGCTTTCGGGTTGAGTTGCACGTGGGCGTCACTGTGCGCGCTTGCCGCCTCTGACGGACGCCGCAGGGAGGAAGCACGGTATGAAGGGTTGCTGCCGGTGGGGGAGGTTTTGAGGGCCGAGCGCGCGCTGCTATCGGCGCCAGTCAACCATGTTTCGGAGCTGCCACTCATCGCAGTGCAGACGGAGTCGTCGAAGCGCAGCTTCTTCACGCAAGCCGCCTGCTGATGATGCACGACCTGTTCGTTGTGCGACATTGTAATAGAAGTCGAATGCAACCAAGCAAACAAAAATAAGCAAAACAAAAGGAGACACCTACAGGACGAATGCCGCACGACTCCAGTACCAGAACTGTACCACGCGCGTGTGTGTATGTATGTGTGTGTGTGCGTGCGTGTGTTTTCGGCTTCCTTTTTTTTTTTCGACTCCTTTGCCGGTACCGAGACGGGTGTGCGTCTCACGTGTGTGTGCGCGTGTATAGCGATCTACGTGCAGATGCGCAGATGAAAAAAAAAACAAAGAAAGCAGACAAGCGAAAGCAGCACAAGTCTGTCCGTATAAAGGGGGGGGGGAGGGAAGGGCTCACTTGAATGCAGAGGCCACACGGTTTTTTCTTTCTCAGCTCGCTGCGATGTAGAGTTCGATGGATGGCGATGGTCTGTGTTGGACGTTCGCTGTGGCCAAGCGATTTCCGCCCCCCACCCAACGCCCAGAGGAAAGAGAAAACGGAGAAAAGGAAACGGAAGGGGAGCAGTGGTGGAGACTTGTGCAGCATTTCGAGTGATGTCGCACCTCTGCTGAGTGTCTGTTCTGCGGAAGAGGCGGCAGGAACAGCGAGAGAGGGTGGAATAGGCAGGGAAGCGTTGCCAGGCACTCCCTGTCTTTCATGTTGTGTGTGTGTGTAGAACGCTGCGTCTTCTATTGCGAGAACCCTCTTACCATAAACACACACGTAAGGGCCCGCTCTGCTTTGCATGCCGACACTTCATGCGCACCATTGCCGCCCATTTAGAGGAAAAGAACGCATATGCATATGCGGCATTGCCTGTCCTTATCCCGTGAGTCGATGATGCTGCGCCTCTTCCTTTGGTGGTTGTTTGTGCTTCTTTGGAGGTGAGGAGCCGGCAGGGACCGGGCGGGGTAAATGGACAGTTCCAGGTAGGCCCCACTCGGGTACGGGACGCACAAGGCGATAGTGCTAACTGGGCCAAACCGCAACAAACGCCGTAATTCGATACAGCAAGAGAGCTAGACAGGGGAAAAAAGAAAGGGGAAAAGAGAAAGGAGGTTGCGCACGAGTGTGTGCTTGTCGGGATAGTAAAAGAGCAAAAGGAGTGGTGGTGGGCCGCAAGTAGTGCGCCTGCGCATGCCAAATCCTGCAGCACGCATATACTGCACCTTTGCACATCGGCGTGTGCGCACGAGCAAGCGTCATATAGCGCCAAAATCACCGACGTGAGCAACAAGACGAGGAAAGAAGGAGAACAAGCACCTCCCACACACCACGAAGGAGGCGGCTATGCAAGCTCACAGTCGTTCTCCTTTGCTGACCCCCTATCTCTCTCGTCGGTGCACACCTCAAGCGAATGAAAGACAACTGACCCGCACGACACACTTGAAACGGCGAAGGAGGGACGCACAGAGAGGAACGGCATGGAGGCGTGAAGGGGGGGGGGTGGAGAGAGGGGCTTCGTGAACTGTCTCAAGTGTGAGCACGCATCCATAAAGCACGTAGAACGCAGCCACCATGAACAAGGGCAAGCATCTTTCGTGAGCGTCAGGCAGACACACACTCGCCGCTATCACGAAAGCGCACCAGCTCAAAGACGTTTTTTTTTTTTTTGCCTTCAGAACAAGCTATCCCGCTGTGAATTTGGGGATGCTGGGAAGTGCGCGGTAGGCGTCGCGGACGACGATCCCACAGCTGAGCTTTGCAGGCGTCCCTCATGCCCCCGTACAGTGGCAGGAGGTGATGTCAAAGCTGCGGTTCCGCCGTTGGCCAACAGATTTGCCGCAGCGCGCTCGCCTGCGTGCCCAGCGGCGCTCCCGTTGGTTTGGGAGGGCGACAGCCGCGGTGCCGGAGCGGGCTGGAACAAGTCCGAGACACCGGCTGCAAAAGACGACGAAGCGGCGTTCTTGAAGAGGTTGACTCCCGACCCCTCCACCTTGACTCCATCGAAGAGGCTGATCATCGTCCTTCCAACCCGCTCGCGCTTTTCCCGGAGTGGCACCGTTGATCCACATACTCGGCGTGTTGAGGCCGCCGAAGTGCACGGTCTTGCAACGGGCACGTAGGTGCCGTGCATGTGGGTTTCAGCGCCGAGCTCTGACACCACCTCGGCAACCTCTCGGCAGCCCTGAAGATCGGACTTGGCGGCAGCCGGGGCCTGACAGGCAAACAGGCCCTCTTTTTCACGCATAATATCTGTGAGTGGGAATAGGTCAGTCTGTGCTTCTGGGATGGCTGACAGTGGTGCCTGGCGGAGCTCCGCTTGCTGATGAACACCTTGGTAGTAGAGTGCCAAATTCTGCAGGAGATGCGTCAGCATCAAAGGCATTTCTTCGTCGTTGATGCACACCGCATGCTCGCGGTAAAAACGGTCTCGGGCAGTGCAAAATTGGCAGAGAAAGACGACTGACTTCGGTTCGAAAAAGCACGCAGCGCGGCGCTGGCAGGCGCCACACCGCGCCTCCTCGCGGAGGGTCAAGATGCTCCTCTCGGGTAAAGTCGCCATCCGGGCCGTCGGGTCTCTCCCCTGTGGCGTCCAGCTCGTGCGTTCCTCTGCGTCGAAAGCGGCGGTAGAACCCTGCGGCGGTCCCGCTCCAGCCTCTGCGCGACTGACCTCCATCCGCTGCTCCTCCGTAAGCTTAGCCCACCGGCGCTGAACCGCCAATACACTCTGAATGAGGGTGACGGGGACCTGATTGCCAGCTATCAAAACTTCCAGCTCTTTGGCCGGCAACCGGCGTAGCACCGGATGTTCCGCCTTGAAAAGGATGGCACGAATCTGCTGCGTGAGTGTATCGAGGCGACGCTGGGCGCTCGTGTAGCACGCCGTGCAGAGATACCCGTGAACCGGGCGCTGAAAGAAGTGCGAAAACATCTCGATCTCCGACTCCTCTATCATCATCAGCCCCTTGTCCTTGTGCACAACTACAGCCTTGCGGCGCACACGGGCTTCCTTGTGCAGCACCGCGTGCCGAATCTTGTAAAGCGTGTGCCGCACCTCGAGCGGACCGACCATGTCAGGGTCCATCACCGCAAGGTCCGCGGTGTGAAGCTCCAGCGCGTCACCGCGCGCTGCCGTGGAGCGTGAAGGGGGCGGCTCGTCCAAAGAGAGCGATATTCGGATACTCGGTTCAGAGGCGTCGACGGCAGCGCGCTTGTCTCGGTTATCGTGATCGTGGTGCTGGGCTTCTAAATCTTCACGCTGGCACCGCGATCGAGGCATCACGTGGCGTTGAGAGGACGACTTGGCGCGCTTGTGCTGAGAGGATGAATCTCTCCTCCGCCGGTGCTTTTTCCTCGTTCTCTCGGAACGCCAGTCTGATGGTGCGACGGAAACATCAGAGGAGCAATAAAGGCTGCCGTCACTCTCGTACGTGGCTGCCGGCGTCGTGGAGGGGTGTTGGAGGTGACGCTGCCGAAAAGCGAGCATGTGTTGGTGCTGCTTAATGTGCCCGTCCGATAGCTGGGCGTCCGCAAGTTCCTCCCGCACTGCGGCCTCCAGCGCCGCCCGCGGCGGTAAATCGATCATAGAGTAAGTGTCGTATACAAACTCATCGTCCTCACGTATTTCACCGCCTCTTCCGCATACGCAGCAGAGGTACTTCTCCTCCAGCTTATCCAGGTGAAGCTGCACGGCCCGCTCTTTTGCCTCGCGGGTGTGTCGGTCAAACTGCGCCTTCTGCTCCTTCACCGTCTCCGACACGTCATCGACGAACTGCTTCTGGAAGGTGACAACAGAGGAGAGATGGTGGCGAAACCACGCCGCGATGTAAGTTCCAGCGGAGGCCATGGTGCGTTTCCACACCACTTACGCGGTTGAGCATAAGCATTGATGCACGCATTCACATCACGCATACGTGTGTGCGTTTGCAGAAGAGAATGAGGGAGCCAAACGCAACGAGACGTGGGAGGAAAGAAGGACACATACAAGAGGCACACAGAAGGAAAACAGAAAAGAGCGTCACGCATATCACCAGCATTGACGCACATCGCGGCTGCCTCACACCTCCACCTACGTGGTTTACCACTCCCTCCACCCTATCCGCGCGGTGGTAGCGCACACCGCGCGGACGCAATGATAATCATACTCAATTTTTTTTTTTTCAACGTGTTCGTCTCTCTGTCACGCAACACGATTTCAGCACCACTCTACGTCGCGGCCTGCCACAGAGGCGCCATCGCGTGGGGCCAAGCAGCCGTAGACAGGCCAGTACAGCAATGCGCCGACTCAGTCATCTCGGCATGGCCCCCGCCTCACACTCCACCCGCCCACCCTGCACTCTGCAGGCCGCCTCACAGCCGCTCCCCCATCAGGTGCGTCGCGCCACGTGGTGCGTCTCTCCGGGGCGG
>NC_018262.1:849148-850023 GCF_000227135.1 Leishmania donovani | reverse complement strand
GGAAGTGGTTCGGCATTTGCCACGGATTGGAGAGAGGGGGGGCTGCTTGGCTTCCCCGCAAAGAGCGGACACTGGACCCTGCGATGCCCTGCACTGAGGTGTCTCCTCATCCTCATGGGCTCCATAGGAATATGTCAAAAAAAGATAGGTCCAAAGTGACACCCTCGCTGTTATTTGGGCCGCTGAGGCATACGACGGCAGCATCGGCGGGGCGCCGCGAGGGACCAACGTGGCTCTGAGGCATGCGTGCCCCGCAAGGTCGAGTCGAGCTCGACGTTCGGGGTCTGGCCTTACCCGAGGTCACCGCTGGCGAGCCCCGGCCGCCACTCTGCGCAGCTTTTTCGCTGCATCGAGGGGGCGCAGGCGGCGCGGATGACGCGGGCAAGCCTTGATCAGCCAGCCCCCGCCCCCTGTCTTGCGACCGCTCCACCAAAACCGGCTGCTGGAGCAGAACAGGCGCGCGCGTACGTTGCAGGATGATGTGGCTGCGCGATCGAGCCAAAACCCTGCATTCATGTGCCCGAGGCGAAAGAGTCCTCGCTGCATCGGCCCATTGCGCGGCCGAGACGCATCGAGCTTCTTCGAGTCACCACCACCGCGGAACCATACCCCCGGGCTCTGCAATTCATGAGGCATCTGGCCGTTGTAGGCCGACATGTCCATAATGCGCTTGTGTGGTGTAGAGGGTGACCGGAAGGCTGTTGATGTGAGGCCCGAAAGGCCTTGTGTGATCGGCAGGGCTCATCCCCAGGGGCGTGTCTCAGTTGTGGGACACAAGACTCTGGGGTGAGGTTGTTGGCTAGAAGAGTCTGGAGCAGCATGATGCCGTCCACGCGCAAATCCTCTCTCCCGTAGATGATCGACGCGAGAGGCGC
>NC_018262.1:842385-849049 GCF_000227135.1 Leishmania donovani | reverse complement strand
GCATGCGCGCCCCGCAAGGTCGAGTCGAGCTCGACGTTCGGGGTCTGGCCTTACCCGAGGTCACCGCTGGCGAGCCCCGGCCGCCACTCTGCGCGGCTTTTTCGCTGCATCGAGGGGGCGCAGGCGGCGCGGATGACGCGGGCAAGCCTTGATCAGCCAGCCCCCGCCCCCTGTCTTGCGACCGCTCCACCAAACCCGGCTGCTGGAGCAGGACAGGCGCGCGCGTATGTTGCAGGATGATGTGGCTGCGCGATCGAGCCAAAACCCTGCATTCATGTGCCCGAGACGAAAGAGTCCTCGCTGCATCGGCCCATTGCGCGGCCGAGACGCATCGAGCTTCTTCGAGTCACCACCACCGCGGAACCATACCCCCGGGCTCTGCAATTCATGAGGCATCTGGCCGTTGTAGGCCGACATGTCCATAATGCCCTTGTGTGGTGTAGAGGGTGACCGGAAGGCTGTTGATGTGAGGTCCGAAAGATCTTGTGTGATCGGCAGGGCTCATCCACAGAGGCGTGTCTCAGTTGTGGGACACAAGACTCTGGTGTGTGGCTATTGACCAGGAGCGTCTTTGAGCAGGGTGATGGCGACCATGCGCAGAGGCTCTCGATATTTAGACTGGGATAAAACGAACAAAGGTCACATACAAGCAGCGACACGATCTGCCAAAATGGCATCCTCAACAGGAGAAACATCACGCCACTCGCCCAGGACACCCGCCCACACACCAAGACGCGCATACGCATAGGTGCACATGTGCACAACATCATCTAATGATGAACACACCCGCACGCAGATGCACACACGACAGCATCGGAATAAATAACAAAGAAAGAAGGAGTCCTCTTCAACATAACCAACCAACAACAACAAGGTAAAAAAAGGAAAAGAAAACGAAACATAAGCGTGCGCAGTAAGCTATAGAAAAAAAAAACGCAAAAAAAAAACAGCAAGCAAAAAAAAGGAAGAAGTGCAGAGGAGGAGGAGGAGTGCGCAGCGGCAGAAAGAAGAGGGAGAGAAGGGAGGGGGTGAACCAACATGAGATGATAATAATCGTACTCGAAAGGAAAAACGCTGCTCGAGGAGAAAGGAGAGCGAGTTCATAAACAATGGTAGACAGAGCGACAAAAGCACACAGAGCGGAGCACCTTATCACAAGAGAAGTCGAATGGTGAAAAAGAACGAGAGAGCGCAAGACAGAATGTGCCCATCGATGCAAGCAGGAAAGAGGGAGAGAAGAGGAGAGCTCATCCGCTGAGCTAGATATGAGCCACTTCCTGCCTTCCTGCATTTTTCTTTTCGGGTCTTCTCTTCCTGTACGCATCGTGGTGCTGGTTTTGAGCTTTTTTCTGTCTTTCGCATTGCTGAGGGCGCTGGAGTTTGTTCCTACTTGCTTTTTTTTTTCGTGTATAGGTGCGTGTGCTCATTTTGAAAGAAGTACTGGATGAGAAACGGGCAGCGGATACTTGCAATGACGGTGTGTTCAATATTTTCCTTTTTTGCGCAGGTTCCATTACAACCTTCTCACACTCGAGAGAGAAAAAGTTACGCTGACATACACAAGTAACATGTGCCACCATGTGCGTCTCGTTTTTTTTGATTTTTTTCCTTCGCTTCCCTCCTCCCTCCAGCTTCATTCTCACGCCTTGGCCCTTTTCCTTTGCTCGGCTGTTTTGTGCTGAGCGCATGCGTGCGCTTTTCTGCGATTTTTTTCTTTGAACCTCTTTCTCGTCGCGACCAAATAAAGCAAACGAAAAAAAAAAGCAAAAAGGCGGCGGAGCGCGCGAATAGGTGGTTGGCATGAGTACTTGTTTTGTGTTTCCTTTTTAAGTTTCTCTCGTTCTCGCTCGTGTGCTCTGCTGCTGTCTTCTGCTATCACCGCCACTTTCTGCCTCTCCCCATCGTTCCAACGCGTGCAAGCTCTTCTGGGCACAAATTGCGTTGGCATTCCCTGTGTCCTCTTGTGTGTTTTTTGTTTTTTTTTTCTTTTCGGGGTGGGGGCGAGGAGATGAAGATGGCGGCGAGATTGGGCAGCTCCTTCTAAAAAAAAGGTGCTAGAACGAACACAAAGATGTTTCAGGCTGCCACAGTTGTCATCAAGGATGCACACTGGGGAAAAGGAAAACGAAGAGAAAACCGGGAGAAGACACACGAAGACAGAGAAAAATAAGGCAATGCGAGGCCAACATGGTAAAACCAGGTACATGACACACACGCGCATACAGATACATGCGCCTACGTCAATGTATATGCAGGGTTTCATACTTAGCCTCCCTGCCCGCCTCCGCCGCAGTAGCTCTTCGATTTCCGCCTGCGGTGGCTAGGCTTTAAACGCGTTGCCCACACGCACACGTGCACAGACACGCATCGAGATTGTCTCCTACACCCTCTACAGCAGGGAATCTGTGTCCGGTGACACAAAACGGTAAGAATGGAACCGACGGACTATAGCAAGCAGGACTGTACGCCACAGATCACACCGACCTGTGGACGGAGAAGAAAAAGAGAGCAATGCAAAAGTAAAGAAAGATACGGGCAATGTTCGCTGCCCCCCTCCCCTACGTAACGGGAGATGTCAGTGATGGAGAACAAGCAACGGAAGACACACAGGGAAAAAAGAGAAAGAAAAACGGAGGTGGGGTGGGGAGAAGGCACCGTTGAGGGGGAGAGCGCGCGCACAGACCCTCTTTCCCTGCCGTTCCTTTTTTGTTGTTTTGTTTAGCTCGCTCATTTCTGTCCTTCTTTTCCTTCCCCCCTTTCTTTCACTCAGTCCACTAGCGCGCGTTCGAGACCAGGAAAGGCACACGCGCACACACAGAGAAAAAGGTCGAAAAATACATATATGGATATGTATATGTGAAGAGAGGAGAACTGCACGACGCAAGATGAACAAAAGCCACCACCGCCACAAAAAAAAATGTTTTAAGAACGGCAACCCAAGCGGGAGGGGTGGGCGAGGAGGATTGGAGTACGTGGTATAAAACACAACATGGAAAATAAGAGAGGGGGAGAAATAGAATGGCGAGCAGAGGGGGGAGCTGGTGAGCCCACACAGTGCGTCTCGTGAACCATCCGCCGTTGTGAGCGTCAACCAGACAGGTAAGAGGAGAGTGGAAGTAAAGGCACAAAAAACAAAGCAAAAAAAAGGAAGCTAAGTCAAGACACCGTGTGCCTGGGCGGTGACTCCACGTCCTCACCCACTCCACAATCCCTCCACCACCACCTCCCTCCTTCTCACCCTGACGTACTCCTCTTGTCGCACCTCCCTGTCGCTACACCGATTTCTCCTCTTCGAACTTCTTCAGCAGCTCGGCGTTCTTCTTCTTCCAGCGCACCAGGGTCACATTGCCATGGTATATGTTCAGGAGAACAGCCTGATACTCGTGCACCTCCATGCAGAACGAGAAGAAGCGCTTTGCCAAGCAGTGGGACCACGTGGAGAGGGCGTACTTGGAGTCCGCCTCAACGGTCTCGGGTGTCTCGTTCGGGGTGTCAGACAGACGCTGCTTGTTGACGTTCTGAGACAAGTCCTCGAGACGGCTCGATATGGTCGATAGCTCCTTGTCGCAGGCCACCTTGTGCTCTTTCAGGTACAGCAGCATCATTGAGGCCCACTCCTCCGCCTCTTCCTCGACGATCTTGTTGCCGCGGGCTGCCGAATCAAGCAAAAGCTGCTGCGACACGTGGTGGACGCGCATTGACACCTGCTTCGCAATCGCCTCCTTCAGCTCATTCAACTCGGCCATGTACTCTCTGATAATCTCATCACGCGCCTCATCCGCCGACCGTTGCACTACGGAAATCTCATCCGACTTCTCCTTTTCCATACGGGCCATCAACTCCGCGCGCTCCTTCTGCGCCACAGTCAGCACGCCCGACGCGTCGGCCGACAAGCGGCGGTCCTTTATGCTCACCTTGGCCATTTTGCCGTTCTTGCCCGCTGACGCGTCATAGTAGAGACTGCCCTTCTGCGGCAGGTTGCGGCGAATGATGCCGATCGTTGCCTGCGACTCTGCAGCGAAGATGTGCAGGTCTGCCAGCAGCGCGTCGTACATCTTGCCGGACTCGAGAAAGTCAAACTGCAGCTTCTCCGCTTCGGCGCCAGTGCACGTGGTCACCTTCATATCTTTTACCTTGTTTGCAAAGTGCAGTGTGCTGATCGTCTCATCGAACGTCAGCTGCGTGGGCGAGCACTGTGCCAAGAGTAGCACGCGCGAGCTGGGGTGCGAAAAGGCCGGCTTGAGAAGTCGCGTCAGGTTTGAAACACGGTAGCTGACGAAGCCTCCCTCGTGCAGGCTGTGTACCACGTTCCCCAGTGCTGTTAAGCTGCTGTTGATGGATGTGGCCTCTGCCAGGCCATCGCCGGTCACACCACTGCGGGCAATGCGCTCGCTACCGGCGAGATCGGCAAGGATGATTTTGCTGGTGTAGATGGGCTCCTTCTGTCCGGGCAAGCGGAACACCGTACCCTGGAACGGCATTTCCCACTCCGGCAGCTGCGGATCCTGCGCTGCGGAAGCCAGGCTGCCGCCCCTCTTCGTGGCCGCCGCACCCTTCTTGTCTGACGACACAGCCTTCTTCATATCGTTGCCCTTCTTTGACTGATCGAGAATGTCCAGCGACGGCGCGGGGGCCGAATTCGCCTGCTGAAGGATATCAATGGAGAAGAGGCAGTGACTGCGGCTCGACTGCGAGTTGGAGTCCGTCGCACGGCTCATGCGGCGTGCGATGGCCAGCTGAATCTCGCTGAAAACCGCCTGCAGAGTGGTCATCTCCTTGATGATGAGAGACGGTAGATAAACATCCTCGCCGGTCATGACTGCCTTCAGCGCCGGCGGTGCCGAGTTAGGCTTGCCACCAAACAGGTCGCGGATGTTCTCGTTGTAAATCTCTATGCAGCTTAAACCCACTACCACGTGCCAGCCCTTCTTGGCTTGGCGAACTTTGTAGTCCATCAAGTCGCTCAGCACACGCAGGAACATGCCACTGTTCGTCGTGAGCAGGTCGTTTTCAAGCGGGTTCGGCTTCACATCGCCCAGCACGGTGAAGGTCTTGCCGGAGCCCGTCTGTCCGTAGGCCAAGAGGGTGACATTCACGCCGACGAGAGCGGCATCGACCATGTCCACTACGGCATCTTCATACACCTCGAGCTGCGTGCTCTCCTGATCGAAAACGTAGTCGAAGGAGAAGAGACTGCTCTTTGTCGGCTCGCCTGGCTTCGTCAGTTCTACCTTGAGACTGTTATCGCCGACGCGGTGCACGCCTTGCAGCTCAAACTTCTCCTGCTGGTGATTCGCAGAAGCGCCTTCACGCAGCATCGGCCGCACGCGCACCGATACTGTCACGCGCTGGTTTCCTAAGGTTGTCATTGTGAATCACGCCTGCTTCTTCTAGTGATGCGGATGCCCGCCCAAGTATCTGTATTCGTTGCGCTACGGTTTCGCTGTTCTTTTTGTTGCTGCTGCTGAAGAGACACGGAGACGTAAATGCAGATCGGATGCGAAATATATATATAGATAGATATCCGAAGATTGAAAATCGGGTCGCCCGAGCCGGCACACCGCAAACAAGAAGAAACGGCAAAATGCAGAGAGGCGAGAGCGAGAGCGAAGCTCGTGAAGGTGCACAGAGAGGCAATGACGATGAGAGAGAGGGTTGATGGGCTAAAGACGCTCCAACGAAAAAAAAAAGAAGGAGAACAAGCGAAAGAAAGGAAAGAGAGAAGGCGGAGATTTCCTCAGAAGCGGTCTTTTGTTTGATTAACTCGACCTTGTTGTTCTTGTGCGCTGTCCAAGTCTTTCTTCCTCTTCGAGTGCGCCTGTGCCACCGCCTCCGCTTCCTTGCAGATGTGTTGATGCGCGCCTGCCTTAGTCAGCACGTCGTTGATGGTCTAAGTGGTCGAGAAAAAGAGGCGATAAAGTGCTATGGAAAAACGACGATGAGAGTACGCACGAAGAGTACGCAAGCCAACAACAACAACGACGACACAGACACACACACACAGGGAAAGAGGAAGCAGTCAGTTCGTGGCGAATGAAGATGCCGGTCAGCAGAGCGAGAGGGGGAGTAGTAAGACAGGGGCAAGGCAAAGAAGTCGGAAAAAAAATGAAGGTGCGAAGACACTGTGTGCGTGTGCGTGTGCGTGTGCGTGTGGAGCGCGGAGGGATGTCATCGACACCATTAAGAGAAGGAAACGTGAAACGGTTAAGAAAAACAGAAGAGTGGGCAATCATAGGAGCAGCCGCTTTTGTGGGTGTGCTGGTCTTCGCCTTCTTCTCTCGCTGCTACCCAGTCGCACCGCAGCACATTCGTGCGCCACATCTCTGGACAGGTTCATGGCGGCTCGGGGTCAATGATGTGGGCGATAACGCGCCACACCGTTTTTCCTCCTCGGCACGCATACAAATGGCGGCATCACCACAGCACAGTCGCTCACTGATGCGGCTGCGCGCGCGTTTTCAGGTGGAAAGATGTTGTTGGAGGTGCGAGGAGGCGCAGCATTGTTGCCGCTGTTTCTGTTGTGACACCACCAAAGTACCGCATCACTGACGTAGAATTACATGGGCTCTGGTAGGCCGGTCACACCGAAGATCTTACAAAACAGAGCAAATGTTTTTCAACGTGTTCGTCTCTCTGTCACGCAACACGATTTCAGCACCACTCT
>NC_018262.1:841242-842286 GCF_000227135.1 Leishmania donovani | reverse complement strand
GTCAATGATGTGGGCGATAACGCGCCACACCGTTTTTCCTCCTCGGCACGCATACAAATGGCGGCATCACCACAGCACAGTCGCTCACTGATGCGGCTGCGCGCGCGTTTTCAGGTGGAAAGATGTTGTTGGAGGTGCGAGGAGGCGCAGCATTGTTGCCGCTGTTTCTGTTGTGACACCACCAAAGTACCGCATCACTGACGTAGAATTACATGGGCTCTGGTAGGCCGGTCACACCGAAGATCTTACAAAACAGAGCAAATGTTTTTCAACGTGTTCGTCTCTCTGTCACGCAACACGATTTCAGCACCACTCTACGTCGCGGCCTGCCACAGAGGCGCCATCGCGTGGGGCCAAGCAGCCGTAGACAGGCCAGTACAGCAATGCGCCGACTCAGTCATCTCGGCATGGCCCCCGCCTCACACTCCACCCGCCCACCCTGCACTCTGCAGGCCGCCTCACAGCCGCTCCCCCATCAGGTGCGTCGCGCCACGTGGTGCGTCTCTCCGGGGCGGCTCAGGCGCCCCCGCTAGGAGCCAGCGAGGAGCGGGTGGGATACGCTCGAGTCACGCCGACACGTTGCCCATCATATGTGTGGCACAGACGTGCTCACGGTCGCCAGTGGCGCCGACGAAACACTGCACAGCGCCGGACCGCCGACATCGGTGGCGATGCATCGCTTCGACACCCCCACGCTGTGGGGGCTTGACCCTGCAACTACAGGAAGTGGTTCGGCATTTGCCACGGATTGGAGAGAGGGGGGGCTGCTTGGCTTCCCCGCAAAGAGCGGACACTGGACCCTGCGATGCCCTGCACTGAGGTGTCTCCTCATCCTCATGGGCTCCATAGGAATATGTCAAAAAAAGATAGGTCCAAAGTGACACCCTCGCTGTTATTTGGGCCGCTGAGGCATACGACGGCAGCATCGGCGGGGCGCCGCGAGGGACCAACGTGGCTCTGAGGCATGCGCGCCCCGCAAGGTCGAGTCGAGCTCGACGTTCGGGGTCTGGCCTTACCCGAGGTCACCGCTGGCGAGCCCCGGCC
>NC_018262.1:832134-841143 GCF_000227135.1 Leishmania donovani | reverse complement strand
GTCGCGCCACGTGGTGCGTCTCTCCGGGGCGGCTCAGGCGCCCCCGCTAGGAGCCAGCGAGGAGCGGGTGGGATACGCTCGAGTCACGCCGACACGTTGCCCATCATATGTGTGGCACAGACGTGCTCACGGTCGCCAGTGGCGCCGACGAAACACTGCACAGCGCCGGACCGCCGACATCGGTGGCGATGCATCGCTTCGACACCCCCACGCTGTGGGGGCTTGACCCTGCAACTACAGGAAGTGGTTCGGCATTTGCCACGGATTGGAGAGAGGGGGGGCTGCTTGGCTTCCCCGCAAAGAGCGGACACTGGACCCTGCGATGCCCTGCACTGAGGTGTCTCCTCGTCATCCGGGTGCACCTCCCTCAAGCAGAACCAAAAGAAAGGGCAAAGAAGGAAGAGAAGCACCGGGGCTAAAAGCGCGAGGAGCAACACGAAGCGCAACGCAGCTGCGAGTGCGCGACTCCTTGCATCGCCTTGATTATCTCTTTATCTCAGCTCTTGCTCCCCTACCCCACCCCGTGTAACTGCCGCCACACTCTCCCCTGCGATTTCCAGGCATCCTCATCCCCGCCTTCTCTTCCTTAACACCCCCACACGTGTTTGACACAGATCTAACTAAGCTGGAAAAAAATGGAGGAGATGGGGCGAGGGAGTAGAAGGCCGCAATGAGCGAAGCACTCTCCAGACGCATCACGCGCATCAGGACTAGCCATGATCACCATGACATGGGCGGCACGCAGTGGCAGCTGGAGAAAGTGCGGAGAGAGGGGACGGGCTAAACAAAGAGCTACAAGAAAAAAAGCGCAACGATGCGCCTTGCGGAACATCACACGCACACACCGAGAAAGGGAGAGAGAGCGAAGAGACGAACGTGGAAGCAGGAAACACCCCTGAAGGATAAATCCACGCATGCAGACTTGCGGGGCGGAACCTGCAGCGGAACGGGGCAGGTGGGGAGATGAGTGGCGGGCACGGAAAGAGCGGATCAGATAGGGTTCGCCGGAGAGGAGCGAGGGGGAGGGAGGGAGAAGAGAGAAGGAATGGCACATGTCATGGCCACCAAAGACCGACTGGTGCAAGACACTGGAAGAAGAGATAGGAAAAAAGAGAAGGGGGAGAGTCGAAAAGCGAACATGCACACAATAGGAGGAAGAGAGGACACGAGGAGAAGTGAATGAAAAGGGCGAAAGAGGCAACCGGGAGATCCACCAAAACACTAAAAGAGAGACAGGCACACACACACACACACATACACATACACAGAAAGAGAAGAGAGCACACACACACAGCAACACATGCAAATCATAACAGAAAAGAGGGAGAAAGGAGCTCATGCCCACATCACCACGTACGTCAGTGCTCTGCCTTGCACTTTCGCGACGAGGCGCCCTCGAAACGACCGCGCTTACATGCATGCACACGCACGCGTCACCTTTGGCAGAGGTTGCTGAAGCACAAGCGTAGAAGTGAGACAGACGAAAAGAACAGCCATACGTGTGGGCACCAGTGAGCGCAAGGTCTGTATTGCTGTCCGCACCGTCCCTCTCGCTGATGCGCGCAGCACAGTCTATTACTCGCGCTTGCGGAAGAGCCCAATACGTTTCTTCTTCTGGCGCTGCGCGGGCACACGGAATGAGCCTGTGTTGGCGGTGGCCACGCTGCCGGCGAGAGAGGCAAACGACATGCGCAGGTTCTCGTTTGCGATCCTCTCCACGTTGCGATCGTCCGGCATGGTGCGGGTAAAGGTGTTGTACTCGCGCTGGCGCTGCTCCTCGACATCCTCGGCCTCCTCCTCGTCCACCTCCACCAGCACCTTGCGAATCGGAAAGATCAGGTTCTTGATCACCTTGTAGGTTTCGCAGATGGCGAGAAAGGTCATGACGCCGACCGCAATGACGCCCCACTCCCAAGTGATCATGCTGTGTACAAAGAGGCCATGGGCGATCGCGTTGATGTATACAATCGGCACAAACAGCGCACCGCCCAGGACGCAGGAACCGAAGATCCACTTGTTGTCGAGCCAGCGCATTCTGAAGATGGAGACGCGCGGGTGGCGCACCGTGTAGGAGTGGATCAGCAAACCAAAGTACAGAATTCCAAAGGCGGTGCTGCGGGCGGTCCAGATGTTGTCGCAGCCGACGCCGTTGTGCCTGTTGCAGTCTGTCCCCTCCGGGCCGCTCTTGAAGCCGTAAAGCACTACCGCGAAGCCACACAGAGTGATGGCGCCGAGCCAGAACCCGTAAACGACTGTGTCGGCAATCAGCTCAATCGTGAAGAATCCCTGCGTGTTCGGCGGCACCTGCAGAATGTCGTCCGTCGCCCTGTCGAGCGACAGACCCGTCGCCGGTGGGGCCGAGGTGAACATGTTCAGCCACAGAATCTCGATGGGGGATAGGATGAACACCGACTCGCCGCCGTGGCTGATAGGCAGGCCGCAGATCAGCGCAATCACCTCAGCCACGTTACTCGACAGCAGATGTACAACAAACTTGCGGATACACTGCGAGATGCGGCGTCCCTCGGCGACAGCTTTCACGATGGTGGCAAAGTTGTCATCAGTGATGACGAGATCTGCGACGCCCTTCGTCACGTCGACGCCGGAGCCCATAGCGCAGCCAATGTCGGCAATCTTGATACTGGGGGAGTCGTTGAAGCCGTCACCCGTCATGGCCACCACCTTCTTGCGGCGGTGCAGCGACTCGATCATTTTCACCTTCGACTCGGGAGAGCAGCGGCCAACGACGACGGGGAGGTCGGCCCAGCCGTCGATCGTCTCAGGGTCGACCTTGTCGAAGTCAGGCCCCGCCTGCAGCTTCACCGGGTCGTCGAGGTCGCGGCGGCGAATGATGTTCAGCATCGAGGCAATGCTGCCGGCGGTGGACGTGTGGTCACCCGTGAGCATGCGCACGCAGATGCCGGCGTGCTGGCAGGCGACGACGGACGGTCGAGACTCGGGGCGGGGCGGGTCGTAGATGCCGACAATACCCAGGAAGACGAGGTCGCGCTCGACCTGGTCGCGGTCGTAAGCGTCGATGAACGGCTCTTCAGCCGGGATCGGGAAGATCTTCGTGGCGTCCTCGCGGTATGCAAAGCAGATGGTGCGTAGACCCTGCGCGGCCAAGTCACGGATGTGCTGGTCGACCTGCTCGCGGTCCTGCTGCGTCAGGCTGACAAGCTTGCCATCCTCGCTGATCTTGTACGTGCACAGCTCAACGACCCGCTCGGGGGCGCCCTTGGTGCAGAGGTAGAGCTCGCGCTTCGCCTTGTTTTCCCATGCCGTGGACATACGCTTGATCTTAGAGTCGAAAGAGTACTCCGTGATGCACTCCCAGCCCTCCTCCTCCAGCTTGTCGCGGTTTAGGCCGGCCTTCCAGGTCATTACCTGGATGGCAATCTCGGTCGGGTTGCCGTTGCCAGCGAGGGAGTCCATGTCCTCTTCAGAGACATGCAGGACCGTTGTGCTGCAGAGGGCGGCACACTTGAGAAACTGGTAGATGTAGCGCACCTCCTGCTGATGGGCCATGTTCACGGGCTGTTGTTCCTGGCCGTTTCGCATGGCGGGGAAGAAGTCGCCGTGAGTGTCGTACGGCGCGCCGCCAACGCTGTACACGTCGTCAACGCCAATCACCGCCTTCTTGACCACCATCTTATTCTCCGTCAGCGTCCCGGTCTTGTCGGAGCAGATGTCTGTGACGTTGCCCAGCACCTCCAGCACCGGCAGCTTGCGCACAATACACTTCTGCTGTGCCATGCGCTTCACAGAGAAGGTCATGGCAACCGTGATGACGGCGCAAAGCGACTCGGGGAGGATGGCAATGGCCACCGCCGTGGCGTACGAGAGAGTTGCCGGCGTGTAGCGCATCTTGTTGGCCGCGAACACGATCACGGCGGCAACGGCACAGCAAAGGAACAGGAAGTACATCATGTAGTCGAGCTTCTTCATCAGCGCCGTCTTGCCACTGCCCTTGCTGTCGTTCAGCCGCTTTGCAAGTTTGCCCATTTCGGTGTTCAGACCACCGGCGACGACCACCGCCTTGCCGCGGCCCTGCGTCACCTGCGTGTTGCGGTACACCATGTTCTTGCGGTCGCCAAGAGCGAGGCGGTTTTCCGGGTCGCGAATGACGTTCGCGTGCTTCACCACCGGTAGCGCCTCGCCCGTCAGCAGAGCCTCATCCACCTCTAGCCCGTTCGACTCGAAAATGCGACAGTCAGCCGGCACGGAGGCGCCCTGCTCGAGCACGATGACGTCACCGACGACGACCTCGTCAATGAAGATGATCTCGGGAATGCCATTACGTATCACCTTCGCCACACCTGCCGTCATTTGCTTGAGACTCGCCAGCGACCTCTCGGCGCCGTACTCCTGGTAGAAGCCAAGCAAGGCGTTAAAGAAGAGGATGAAGAGAACGACGCCGAACTCAGCCCAGTCCCCAAACACACCGCTGATGATAATGACGATCAGCAGAACAATCGTGATGGCGTTTTTGAACTGGCTCGCCAAGATAACAATCCAACTCGGGCCGCCCTTGATTGGGATGACGTTGTCGCCGAGTTCCTTGGCATGGCGCGGTGCGTCGGCGGCATCGATACCAGCGAGGGGGTCCTCCAACTGCACGAGGTTGAAGACGTTCTCCAGCGCCAACGCCCAGAACTTGTCTTTGGCGTCGTACGCATCGGGAGTTGGCTCGTCGCCTTGTTCGTCTCCAAAGTTCATCGCGTGGTGCTCCTTGGCACCGACAATCACCGCTGTGGCCTTTTCTGCGCCGTCGCCGAGCGCCCTCCCGTTCAACTTCTCGCCTGAGAAGACGGGTAAGTGTTCGCTGTCGTCCAACTCCTCCAACCCCTTCGCGGCAAGGTCCGCCGACAGGGAGGTCGATTTTTTCGTCATCTCGATCGCCATTCCGTCCAGCTCCACACCCTTTGACGGCTGACCGGAAAGGGTGACGGGGCCAGGCGCCGGGGCAGACTTCGATGCGGCAGCCGCAGCGTTGTTCGACGAGGAGGGCGTGGCTGTCACGCGTGGAGCAGAGGACGAACCGGTGTTCGTCGCTGCCGTCGGTGGCACAGACGCATCGGAAAGCTGCGCTGCTGCGAGCGGTAGATTCGCATTGGGGTCCTGATAGACCCGCGAGGTCGCTGGTGGCGTGTACGGGTGGCTGTCATCGTCGGAGTGAGGGGAGTGGCCCTCCGTCGCGGTAAAGGTGTTGTACGGGTGACGATGGTCCCCGTTGCGGTTGCTGCCGGACATTTTAACCAAAGTAGTAGTACTAGTAGAAATAGTAGTGATGTCTGCAGCTGTGTTCGTGTTCGTGTCCGTGTCCGTGGCCGTGTGTGTGTGTGTGTGTGTGTGTGTGGTGTGTGTGGTCTGTCAGGGAGCTTTGATGCGTTGGAAGGTAGCCGCTCTGAGCGTAGAGTACCGCTCAAAAGATGTCGGCTGATAATAATGCGAAACGGAAAAGAAGAAAAATGCTCCTCAACGCAGTGCACACGCACAAGCTTCAAGCAAAATAGAGGGAGCAACACAAAACGAAAACAAGAATAATATATATATATATATATATATAGGAATCGTCTACAACGGCTGATGGATGTAACGATGTCGCTTCAGAGAACAGAGGTACCCTATGGACAGCGGGTGCGGCTGCTTTTTTTCTCGCACTTTTTTCCCTACTTTCCAAGGCTGTGTATCGCTACTGCACACCCGTAACAACGTGGAGGGCGGCGCTTCCTCGTTCCTCTCTCTCTCCCCCCCCCTCGTGCAGAAGAACGAAGAGAACAGGGGCTTTTGGTGGTGGTCGCCGTGCGTGAGATCGGCCTTTGCCAGCTTTGCGTTTCTTAAAGGCTGACAAGGGAAAGAAAAGCCAGAACAAAGAAGGCGGTGACGTGGAAGCTCGCGCACCCCCCCACACCAGCTCAATGCATGCACAAAGGAAAAGCGGGAGAGCCGAAACAAAGAAAAGCCACCAGTGGACGAGAGGCGTTGGGAAAGGAGGTGGGGGGGGGGGAATGACGATGATTTGGACGAACTCTGACGGCAAAAAGCGAAACGGGTCGACAAGCAGGATGGGGCGCAGGTGGATCGGCGAGGGCAATCGTACACCTCCGATCTCTGAATCCTCTGATGAATGGTTTTGCGTTTCGCCGTTGGTTGTCCCACAACGAAGGGGACGAATAGGAGGATACACACGCAAAGCCACACAGACAACCCTCACACACACGCACACGCACACAAGCAACTAAATAATAAAACAGCCAGAAACCCAGAAAAATGTAAGAGTAAATGAGATTTAAAAAAAAAAAAACACAAAAAGGGACGAAGGTGGATGGGCCAGGGAGCAATGATGGCGGCGGAAGCAACGACAAGATAGAGGACGAGGAGGAGAGGAAAAAAGAGGAGAGACACTTATCCGGCAGGTGACTGTGCTTATATTTCGTCGCTTCGTTGTGTGTCCGCCTCCGATGATCTACTGGTTTGTCCGTAAGAGAGTGCGCAGCGTCTTCGAGGTGAAGAGTGGGAGGAGTGGGGAGAGGGAGAAAATACCGGGGAAGTACGGAATTATTCTACCACTTTTGATTGCCAAGACACACAAAGGAAAAGCGTACGACAGAGAAAGGAAGAGAGCAATACATGAATAGAGTTGTAAGAGGGAAAGAAAACAAGACGGCTGTAATGGCGGTTTGCACTTGCTTCTCGTGCTTTCTCGCAATGTAGACCCCCACCGCAAGCCGTCTCTTTTGTTTCCCCCTTTTCCTCTGCTTTTGCGACTCTAAATGGGCGCTTGAATCCGCAGTCCGCGTTGTGATGTTCCTTGGTCTTCAGAAAGCCGTTCAGTGATGCACACCGCTTTGTGCCTATGACCTTTTATGCAGTAGAAAAAGGTAAAGCCACGGAACACGAGTAGGCAAGCCACGCCGTGAAAGTAAGAAAATCAGAATAACAACAAAAGCCGACAGTAAAGAGGAAGAAGGGAGTGTCAATACAGTGCAAGGACAACGAGAAGACACAGAGACGGCAGTTTTGCTGTTCTTTGTTTGCAGTGTCTCCTTGTCTCAGATCAGGAAAATGAAAGAGATAGACGACGAAAGGCAGGGGAAAAGGGAGGAGAGGGTAGTAACAAGTCCTAGTAGAGTGTGCCCGGGTTTCGGGGTGGTGGAAAAAGCTCTGAGAAGCGAAGACAACAAAAGAAAAATGAGGGAGAAGCAGAGAGATCCGTGCAAAGGCGGTCCGCTTCCTTCTCTTGATGTTCTGATATACCGTGACTTGGAACGCACAAAGCAAAGAGAAAGGAACAACAAAGACAAGAGAGGCAAAAGGAGGGGGGGGCACAGAGGGCACAGAGAACAAAAGAAAATACTGACGGAAGGAGAAGGCCTCGGAAAAACGGGGCAGACCACTTTCAAGAGACCGGCGGTGGGAGACTGGGTTGGCGTTGGGGAGTACAAAGAAGACGCAGACCACCGAAACGAGCGCAAAAAAAAAAAGAAAACGACAGTCAAAGCTCTAATAAAGCGGAAGACTGTGCTCGCCTTTCCTTTCCCTCGTCTTTTTTTGCCCGTCTCTTCATAAGAAGAGAGAGGGAGCGCGCCAAAACGACGCGCCAAATATAAAACTACAAGAGGACAAGAGGCGAGACAAAGAAAGCAAGTAAAAATGGGGTGAGTGTGGCGCTACGAACAACACGGAGGGAGTTATAGCAAGAAAAGGAGATGACAATTAAAATCCAACTTACACAACAAAAAAAAAGTGGGGGAAAAAGAGATGAGAAAACAGGGGTGGGGAAGAGATCCAAGAAAAAAAAGAACACGAAAAAAAAAAACAGAAGAAACCCTCACAAACCAACAGAGCGTCGCTGTCGTGTTAGATGTTCGTATCGCCTTGATGGAGGGGAAAATAAAAGGTGAGGGATAGAGGGAGTGGAGCACACAAAAGAAAGCGGCAGCGATGAAAGCGACAAAAAAAAAAACAGTAAGTAAAAACAACAAAAAAGGAGTCCTCACTTGGGAGAAGAGAGAAGGGTGTTCTTGGTCGCCGTAGGTAGTGATCGTGGCAGTAGAACAGGGGTACGAGAGAGGAAGATGGCAGGGGCAGGTCAAAGGACAAGCCGAACAAAGATACGAAGAAAAGAAAGCCAAACTACAAAAAGGGGAAAGGAAGGAGAAAAGTGACAAACAGAGAAGGGGCACTCAGCGCTCGAAACCGAGCCAAACACACACGCCAAGTGGCAAGCCAAGCAAAAAGAGAGAGATGAAGACAATGATAGAAAACCGCAGAGAGAAAAACAGGAAGGAGGAAGAGATGGGAACGTGCGGAGCTTTAAGTCGAATTCGGTGAATCAGGTGGAGACGAAAAGGAAAGACGGAATAGGGAAGCTCACAGATGCACACAAACACACTCGCACGGAGAAAGGCGCCGCGGTGGAAAGGAAGAAGCGAATTGAAATGAGCGGTTAGTGGTCACGTTTTTTTGTGTGTGTGTTTCGGGCCCCTTTGCTGTTACGACTTCGCTTTTGTTGGGGGTTTGTTCTGCGTCCTATTCTTCTGTTTTCCCCTTCCTTGCAAATGACTAACGCGCACGCGAGCACACACACACAGAGATACAGGAACGCGTACGCAATGGTGAACAAGTGGGAGGGAAAGGGGGGAGGTGGGGAGGGGGCAGACAGTGGATGCAGGTCTGTTCCCTTTCTCTCCGGTGCCTGATGCTTTCTTAATCTTCTGTTTTTTTTTCAGCGGATTTTTTACGTTTATCGTTTTCCTTTTTTCTTCGTTTGAACAAACACGGCAGACAAAAAAAAAATAATAATAATAATTTTTTTTCCTGTTGGTGGCGTTTCCGATTTCCTCTCTTTCTTATAGCTTTGCTTGTTGGTGCGTGCTTGTTTCTCGTTCACCTCCCTTGCTCCCTTTTTTCCTTGGAGAGGAAAAGAGCGTCTGTCTGTGTCGGTGTTCGTGTGTGTGGGGGGGGGGGGGGGGGGGGCAAGGGGGGGGGCAAAAAAAAAAAGGG
>NC_018262.1:799827-832035 GCF_000227135.1 Leishmania donovani | reverse complement strand
TGGGGGGGGGGGGGAGGGGTGCCACCAGTGGCAGCAAAGACCAAACGGGCCCAGAGAGAGACGCACACACGCACACAAACGAAAGAATGATGAGCCGGAATGGCGACGCAACGACGACGAGAGCGCGAGAAAAGTAAATGAAAAATTAGGGCGCCAAACAAGCAGAGATGGATGGCGAACACTGCGCGGTTTCTGCTCGCCAATGGGAAAGGGGGAGGGGGTCGCGCACACGTGTGTGGCGCACACTGTAGAACAGCGCACGCAGCACACGACTGTCCACGATGCCCCTTCGGTCTATGGTGAGATGCGGTGACGATGATCAGCTACAACAGCGTAAAAGGACGCGCACACAAAAGAAGAAGCTGAAGCACACCTGCTCAGGGAGGAGAGCCAAAGGCCAAACACGAAGGAAAGGGGAAGAAGCGCTAGGCACCACGAGGCAACAACAAACAGCAGTAGCAGAATGAGTGGAGAATGGGGAGGTGGGCCAAGCTCGAACGCTGGGGAGAGGTGAGGAGAAAGGGGGAGAAAGGGGCCGAGAACGAGTCGGGCCGGTACCATGAGGCGGATGCCAAACTCACCAACAAGAGACAAACGCGCAGAGAGCTTGTGGCACGAAGCACACCCTCTTGCAGCTGATGGACAGTGCCTGTGTGAGTTGAAAGGGGAGGAGGGCAGTGGTAATAGAATGGCGATGAGCAGACGTTACAGCGGGGGTGCCAAAGTACGGGACAGAGGCGGGCGTTGAACTGGCGTTTGAGTGGGTGGGAAGCGGGAAGATGGCGAACGAAGCAGGTTTGGGTGCGGTTGTAGATCGGCGTAGACGAAAGGTTCGCACAAGGTAGCATACGGTGATGGAAGAAGAGGAGCGGAGAAGGGGGGAAAGGAACGCTGCAAAGAAACAGGTGGTAAGGCCTGGATGAGAGCCGCGCATGCGACAGGCAAAGGGCGCTGCTGCGGTCTTCGCATACGCACACGCACGCAGACAAAAACGAATGCGCTGCATCACCGACGTCAACCCAAGCATGATGCCTACCCTGCTTACGGATGAATGTTTCTGTGCACATAATAATACACATAGATGTACACGAATAGCTCCTGCCTTCGCTGGTGTGAGATCAGAGACAGGGAGTGATGGGAATAAGAGGGGGGAAGCAGGTAACTTTCAAGGGGCTCCTTCCCGTTCGCTGGCCTGTTATAGGGCGATGCCACCAAACGCGTTTGACGCCGCCAGGCAGGGGAGAGGAGGAGGCCGGCTTCTGCGCTCCACTCTCACGGAATCGCTGCTCATATTTCCGATGACTTCTACGAGAATACAGGGTTCACTATTCCTTGTTCATCATGTCTCTCACGGTGGCCAGAATGGCGGGGCTGGTTGGCTGGGACTGAGTTGAGCTCACAAACAAGATCGTAAAGCCTGTTAACATCCTCCCCAGCCTAGGAGAGGGAAAGGGAGCTACTACGCCCCCCCCCCACCTACACACACACACATATATATATGCACCTGTACGTCGCCGTCAAAAGCCATCCGAAAGAAATAGCGGAGACCCGCTACAAGAGGGCACACGATTTCTAAGGAGAAGCAGCGGGAAAAAGAGAAGAGCAGTCATCAAACCTCGCGGCTGGAAGTTTTGTTATTCCCTCAAAGTCTCTACTACCACTACAAGCACGCCAACAATATATATATATATATATGTGTGTATTTCTACGCATGCAACCACAGCTCGCTTACCTCTGCTGCACGGCGGCTATGTTAAGGAACCGGCCCAACCAGCGCCGCTTGGTGCCGCGCAGCCCATTGCAGTGCTACCGCGTACAGCGCAGGCCAGGCCAAAGACTACGCTCAGCATTACCGCAACGCAGCTAAGGCAGAAAAGCAGGGGGTGGATGCATATGTTTGTCGAATCGACGACACGACTCGTAGCAAGCTGGCCCAATCGTAGCGGCCATGACCGCAAGCCTCTTCGGCGCAGCGCCAGCCCAGACCTGCCCGCTGACGCCAAGAGTCCGCCAGCTGTACCCGAGTGCAGGCGCCAGGCTCTTGGCTTCCGTGCAGAGTGGGCATTGGACCCTGATACCACAGGGAGGCGGCCGGCGCCATCGGGGAAGGGTGTGACTGATGTGTGGGACGAAAAAAACGAGAAAGGAAAACTTCAGAGAAGGAAGCGGATGTATGGTTGACCCTAGAATCAACACATCACCAATCGCTTCTCCGGGCACCACCCATAGGAAACCACCGCTTTTGGTTTCTTGTCCGTCATTCAGGGGAGAGGAGGATGAAGGGGAGGGGGCGGCGGCGGGATCTGACCTCACGTACCAACTGCAGATCATAAAAAGAGGGTGGTGCAAGAGAAACGAGATTTGCCATCCTTCCCTCGTTCCTAGGTGCATATATACCGTAATATGTGAGAGCGGATTTTTTTTTCGGGGGAAAGGGGGAATCTGTGATGTTCCTCTCTCCTTCTTTGTGGTTCGTCTGGTCACCTTCCGAGAAGAGGGGAAGGGAAAGGGGAGTGGGTATTACGGTACTCAATGAGGGAGAGAGGAGGGCGCGTGGCCGGAGCGAACGCGCAGCAGCAACAAGAACAACAGCCAAGGCGGGGCGGGGGAAGAAGGGGAGGAGAGCCAAAAAGCGCACGACGCAGCGGCACAAGGAGGAAAAAATAACAGGGAGAACAAAAACCAGGCGACCTATACTTGCACACGCATTGAGAGAGAACAAGAACAAGCCAGCATACCCTGGAAGCCGTCGCGACAACAAAAGGTGAAGCATGGTGGAAGAGCCGGAGAGGTGTGGATCAGCACACGTTCACTCATATATACGTAAACGCACACGTCTTGGCGCGCCTCGTAGGCCATGCCATCGGTGTGCATGTCAAGTCACTGTAGAGTTGCCCAAACGCTCGCCTCGCCGCGCTCAATCTCGGAGAGGCGCCTTCCCTCTCCAGTCAATCACCGCCGACGACCACGCTGGAACCGATGTGATGGCGGTGTTAACGAACGACTTGGCGTTACGCGCACCACCACCGCTGCCGCTGCCGGCACCGAAGACGATGCTGCGCACCGTCACCGTCAGAGGGAATTCCTCGTCCTCCGTTGCGGCGTCCCAGTAGACCAGATCGACAGATGCGTTCCCACCCAAATTCAGCTTTTGTTGAAAAAGCTGCCGCGTATCTTTGGGCATATACAAATTCGCGAAGCTCTCCCGGTGCCATACCACCCAGCTGGGAAATTGCGGCTCCGTTGCATTCGTGTAGGAAAGCGGAGACGACGACGCCGCACTGACGGCAGCGGCTCGGTCGTGGTCGTCCAAATCGGCGGCAGAATCGCCGCAGAGAAGCCCGCAGCGGAGTCTGGAAGAGTACCCCACTTCATTCCCGTTCCGCACCCCGTTGTGACGAAAAAAAATGGCGCGACCCGTCAAGACAAGATTGACGAGGCCCAGCGTCGCGCGGCCAGACATGGGAAGAAGCAGCGACGGACGCCCGCTATCGGCGGTGCTCGCCTTTGTGAGCTCCTGCTGCACCACATCCACCCCGCGCGAGACGAGCAGTGAGAACAAGAAGCTCGCAACGCCCCCGCCGCGTGGCTTCATCCAGCGCTCCTCGGTGAGTAGTGTGTCGCGTAGAACCTCAGTGACCTCCTGCATGCTCGTCATCTTCGCCCAGCATCGCGTGCGAGGCTTCTCCGCCTGCCGCAGAACGTGGCTGCGTGTGTAGCGAGAGCCGCCACGCTCGGTCTTCCACACGCTGTCGAGCAGCACAATCTTGGCAGCGTTCGGCTGTGCCTGCTCCAGCGAAGTGCACAACGCCTTGGCAAGGCATTCGCGCTGGCGCTTCTCCTTGCCCACATACACTTCGCGCTCATAGTAGTAGGCAGCCACAAAGGCTTGAATCGGTGCAATAACCCCGTCGCAGCCGCCTCGCTGCCACTGGATAAGGGCGCAGTCGGCGCAGTCGTCGAAGGTAAAGCCTTGCTCCAGAACGGCCTTGTGCAAGCTGCCGTCAAAGCCGCAGAGAAGCTGAAAAGCGGCACAGAGCTGCTCTCGCTGCTCTGCCGTCATTGCAGCTCCTCCAAGGCCTTCGACACCGTCGTCGCTGTCCTCGTCCGCCTCGCTGTCGACCGCACCGTCATCATCGTCACCCTCGTCGTCAGAGGGCCTCTGTTGCGCTCCACCGCCACCACCATTCCCTTTCGTCAACCATGACTTCTGCTTCGCGGCAACCTCCATCCAAGCAGGTTGGGTGGCTGGTGTGTTCTCAATCCTCGACGAGGACAGACCTGCATGCGACGCAGTCGACGTGGCAGCTGATCTCGCGCCGGGCCGCTCTGCGTTGTGGCTGTCGGAGCTGCTGCCGCCCTCCTCCTCTTTGTCTCGGCTGAAGTGTTCTTCGACATTGTTGCTGCTACCATGCGAGCTGTCAAGCAAGTCGTCCATCGTGATGCCAGCCAACTCTTTCCCGCGGGACGCGCCGCTTGGCGAGGTGACCGAGCGGTGCTGGTGGCGCTTGCTGTGCCTGCTGTTGTTCCGCTGGGGTGCGTCGCCGGCCCCTTCGAGCTCATGATCTCTCGTTGCGGAAGTGAACACCTTGGGCTTCTTCTTGGAGGACACTTTTCGCAGCTGTCTCTCCTCTATTCGAGCCTCTCGCGCAGCTTGCTTATTTTTGAGTGCTTCGTAGTTGGCGGGCACCTGTGGCAGCGGCATGTGCGCCTCAGCTATCAGCCTCTCCGTTTCTAGTCGGCGCTCAACGCGCAAGTTGCACAGCATCTCCATGATTGTTTCAATGCCCTCGCCTTTCATGCGCTGCTGATCGTCAGGGTTGAGCGCCATGAGGTCGGACATGAGCGCGCGCGAGGAGATCGTGTTTGCGTCGCGCGGATGCTCCACATCAAACGCCTTCAAGGTCGCGAGGAAGCCGCGACGGTGCATGTACTCTCGAAGTAGCGCATCAGACAGGAGCTGCACCTGCTCCTCGTGTGCCATCTTGAGCACAGGAGCATTCGCTAGATCCTTGACTTTCTTGGGCGGCATGGCGGGTCCTTCTTCGTTGTGGTGGGGCGTATCGGGGCTCCTGTTCAGCTCTCCGCGTCGTTGGTAGCCTTCCTCGCCGAAGGCGGGCTACCAGGGAGAGAGGCGGCGGCGCACGCGGTTGGTCAGCCGAAGAGCTGCTGGTGTCTATGGCCGCTCAGGGAGGTCTATGTGAACCTTCACTCGTGCTGTTTTCACGACGAGTAGAATCACACGAAATAGGAGTCCAGCACAGCGATGGTGAAACGGAAATAAGGAAGCCGAAGAACGCAGTGAAGGCGATGTGTGCACAGTGGATGCAAGTTACAGAGCATCACGCGCCAGCCTGCCTTGTACGCTATGCCCTGTTAGTAAGGGCGAAAGGTGTGACAGACGGTGGTGGCCCTCAGGCAACACAGCACGACCGTGCGAGAAGAGTAGCAACCCTGCGTACGACTGTGTTGCACGACAGGCATACGTGGGTTGCGAAAAAAAAGGATGTTTTTTTTTTTATGTTCTGAACTGGAGTACGACACCAAGCAGCGCAGGAGAAGCGAGAGGGGAATGGAGCGAGCGGGGGGAAGGAGGGGAGCAAGAAGAACGATAGGTGCCAAGCAGCACGGAGCACATGGAGGTGGAACCACAGAAGAGGTGTAAGCGTAGGGGAGGAGAGAAAATGACAACAAAGGCAGCAGCACGTCCGCTCTCCTCGCTTTCTTTTTTAATAGCCACACGCGCTCCTTCTCTGGCGCACCTGACCAACTCCTAATGATGGCCCACTGCAGCGCCTGTAGTGCAACTTCAAGTGTTTGGACGATGAGGTAGTGGCTCAGTGAGACGAAATTCACGAAGTGTCGTCATGTCGCCGATGTCTCCCCCACCCCTTTTCTTCCCTCATGTCCATTCTTCATCCCCACACAGCGCGCACACAAAGAAAGGCAGCACATTCCGTGGGATCGGTGTGGGGAGGGGTCACTCCATCAGCTTCACCCGGTTGGAGGCCAAGTCAGCCATGTCCTTCTCCGTGAGCAGTGAAACGCGAGCCTCAGACGGTCTGCTACCGCTACGGCGGCACTGGCGCCGACGAGAGGTGCCCCCGTCGTTGCAGGTGCTGGGGATGACTACGCTGAGGCCTCTCGTCAAGTTGCGCGAGTCGTCGTGGCTAGCCTCGCGAGAAGACTGCCTCAAGGCACCGTCAACGCTGACTTCACCGTCGTTGACAGAGGATGCCTCTGACGGCGTGTGTAGACCGATGTCGACGTTGGCGAAGAGGTCGAGCTCTGTTGCCTCGCCGCGCACGTACGCTTCCACGGCCTGCATCATCGCATCCTCGACCCGCTCCTCCGCCATGCATGTGGCGCATGCCGAGTAGAACATGCTGGACGCGTAGACGGTGCGGCACCGCGCGCAAAAGAGTGGAGGCGCTGTTGTGGTGATATTAGGGATGGTGTAGTTACTCGGGAAGATGCCGCGGCGGCCGCGCAGGGAGCCTTCCCACCAACCATCATTCCAACGGCGATGCACCTGAATGATATCGCCGACTTTGCAGCTCAGCTCGTGCGGCTGGCGACCGGCAAAGCTGAAGTTGGCCTGCACCACGTCACACGTCACGAAGTTCGTGGGAAAAAGGCGCTCCTCACCTTTTCCGTCACCAGCTGGCGCGGTGGTGCCCCCTTGCAGCGCTGCATCCATCGTCGCCTGTGTTTTTCGGACTGCGCGGGACTCAGAGAAATCGGTGGCGGCCGCCGGATCGACAAAACGATTTGAGGCCGCCGTGCCCGGTGCCACCCACGCAGGTCCGCCGCTTTTGACGCCGTACCACCACCCCGGTGAAGAGCTGGGCCGCACCGCCGTGATCACGTCGCCATGGACGAACGACATTTCGCCATCGCCGGTGGCCTGGTACGCGTACAGGCACAGCGCAACATTCTGCAAGGCGTAGTGTGACAAGGAGTGCTTGAGGCGCATGTTGGAAGTGACGAGACAGTTCGGGAAGAGGCCGCGCGTGCAGCGCTGCTGGGGTTGTGGCGACAGCAGAGAGGCGCTGGGGGAGTGCGAGAGAGAGCTGCTGTGCTCCGCGTCACTGAGCTCGGCCGTGGCGAGCGCGGGAGAGACCGGGGTGGCCACGTAACCCTCCCAGAACCCAGAGGCAGTCCCCTTCCCTGTTACGTTGATTACATCGCCGGCCCTGAAGCTGATCTCGTCGTCGTCGAGCGCATGGTAGTCTATGAGTGCGATGCACTGCTCTGTCTTGTGCTCGCTGGCGACGCGGTCAGCCTTAGCATGAATGCCAGCGCCGCGGTTGGTCTTTTCGTCGGCGGCGGCAAAGCGAAGCACTACCTCGACGGCGCCGCTAGCGCTGGTGCTGAATTCGCGTGTTTGCTGCTGCTCCCCTCTACGTGAACGCCGCGAGCTGTGCATCTGCGGTGCTGCAGAACGGTGTCAACGCGGCCTCGGGGACTTGATAGGAGCAGCGCGTTTTTTTTTTGTGCGATGAGAAGTAGGAAGAGAGGTGGTGCGGATAGTGGCTACGCCTCGTTCGTGCTGTGGCGGAGAACGCAACCAAATGCGCTGGGGGACACCCACGCGTGTATATGTATGTAATGCTGTGCGTGGGCGTGTATGTGTGATAGCGACTCTTGTAGGATAGCCCGCCACGGCGGTTTTCATAACCGAATCAGCTGCCTGCAGCGCAGGGCAGACACTTTTGTTGCCGCTGATCTCCAGCCAAGGCTAAACTGCGGTCAGGAGAGAGAGGCGGGGTGGGATGCGGGAGAGCCAGACAGGAAAGTGACGGGAGTGTTGTGTGGACGAGCTCGGAAGCGCGTGTCACCATTGCTAGCTTCTTGATTGTTCACCTTTTTTCGTTTACTTCGTGTGCATGTGGAGGAAGGGGGGGTTTGCTCCCTTGTTCACGGCAGGTGATGGGAGGACAGGTGCCATATCGAGAGCGCAGGGCAGAGGGTGGAAGCGACGGCGACACACACGACCAAGCACACCGAGACTTCCGAGAGCGCTCTCTCCTCCCGCCCCCCCCCCCCAAGAAGAGCACACTCAAGGGGATGTCCCGGGCAGCGGAGTCCTGTGCGCACCACAGTACGATTTACCCTCAGCCATCAACGCGATGTCAACGTGCAGCGACCCTGCTGTCCTTGTGCGCGCTGGTGGCCTGGCTTGTTTGCTTGTTTTCGTCTGGAGGAAAAGAAAAATAAAAAGAGAAAATGAATAGCACCGCGCGCGCGAAAGGCGGCGAAGGGCAACGCAGATGTGAAGAGCAGAGGGGAGGGGAGAAGACAAGCGAGAGCGCACCGGTAAAGAGCGCCAGGGCGCACACGAAAGGAGGGGGTGCCGACGCGACTCGAGAACGCGTGTGCCGTGCAATGCGCCACACAGAGGTCGTAGGCGGAAAAGGCAGTGCAGAGGGGGAAGAGGGGCACACGCACACACATACGCGTGTGGCACACGTGATTCGCGCCTCCTGTGTTCCCCTTCCCACTTCTCCCTTGCCCGTTTCTCTGCGTGATCTCTAAGCGCGCGCCGTCCAGCCGCAGCCGCGTGTGGCACATAGATTCCTCCTCCATCTTTTTCGTTATGTTCCTCACCGCGTCCACGAGCTCCCGTCTCCCCTCCACCCCTCACTTCGCCGTCTTGCGCTTGCCCCGAGCTACGCTCCCTCAAATCGGGTGCGCTTCAAGCACGCTGCACACAGGCTGTGCACCACGTTGCGCAATCAGCTTCTAGTTGCTCTCCAGCTTGCGCAGCTTGGCCCCGCCGTTGATTAGGCGGACATCGAGCTCGTGGGCCTTGCGGACGATGGCCTTGCGAGACCTGGCACCGACAGTGTGAGAGATGACGCCAGCGTACTTGCGGTTCTGCATCACGAGCATGTACAGATCCTGCACGTTTTGGATCGGGAAGCTCTTGAAGCCGGACGGAGTGATGTACTTGGTGGCGCGGTCGCTACCGTAGCCCTTGTTCGGCATCGCCTTCTGGCCCTTGTAGCGGCGGCGGACCGGGGAGTCCTCGCCACGCGGCTTGCGCCAGCTGGAGCTCAGCTGCGGAAAGAGCTCATAGCGATGGCGGGTGAAGCGCTTCGTGCGCTTCTTCACCACCGACTTCGTGACCACCGGCTTGACCATTATGTTCCCCTTTCGCTGTGTGCGTGATGGCTGTCAAGGAATGCGCACACAAACAGAGTAGCAGACAGGTGGTATATGCCAGACGAGAAAACAGCGGCACGGGTGCAAGGAGAGAGTCAGTGCGAGACACGCACCAGCACAGGCATGTGTGTGAGTGTTCGGGTGTAACAGACGGCGGCGAAGAGCACACGCGATGAACACAAAGGAGGGGGCGTGCGCGTGTGTGTGTGAGAGAGAGGGAGGGGGGCAAGGAAGGGGAGGGGATGAGTGCGCGTATCTACCGAGCATTGGCGGCCGTATGTCTGCTCTTCAGTGCTGGAGGAAGGAGAAGGGCTGCCTTGCGCCTTTGTGTCTCTGCGTCAGCCTTGAGTGCCATTCTTAAGCCCAAGTGAGTGGAAGGAGGGGCAGGAGGGGGATGGCCGTCGCGTTGAAGAAGGACACAACAACAGCTCGAACAAACGCATCGCCATCGCCACTGCCACCATCGCCCGCCACATGCAAACACACCTGACTGGCCCCTCCGGTATGAGCTGCTGCTTCGTTGTTCGTTTCATCTACGATTATGTGCAAAAATGTGTGCACATTCCGCATACGGTAACGTCTCTCCACTACACCACCTATTCGGCCGACACAGGCACCGACCTCAATATGGCACTGGCATACACAAACACACAAAAAAAAAGCAGGCGGCTCGCACCTCCTAGACGAATCTCTTCCGTGAAACTCGCTGCAGAAGCGTGAAAACAGCCGACATAGAAAAGAGGCAGGGAGGAAAAGTGGCGCACATCAGCTTCACAAGCACACACACAGATGGAAAGGCCCGCAGAGCGATACTGACAAGGGCAGGGTCGACAGGAAAGATGCAAGTGAGACACGGACTCGAACCAGCGCTGGCAATCCTTGATTCCTCGCGGATGCTGCACCGAGCTGTCGGCCGCCCTCCTCCCCCTATCCTTCCCGCTATTTCTGTGTAGCCCCTGTACCACACTAGTCATCATGTAGTTGTGGGCGTGACAGCCGCGCTGCCGGAATTGGAGACGGGCTTTTCGCGCGGCCTTGTACCGCCTGACCCCTTTACTGTGGCCAACTTGGTGTGCATCTCTAGCCGCTTCATGGTGGTGTTGCGCGGATAGCGGTAACTCAGCGCGCCACCGAGCGCGGCTGCTTCTTTCGCAAGCTTCTTGCGTACCGCACGCCGCGTCGCTTGGCGGAAGTAGAGGCTTGATGGCTGTGGCGGTGCTGTGCGGGGTGTCGGCGCCATTCCCGGATACGCGCACGGGCTCTGGTGACTGGTGGGTGAGCCGCTATCCGCAATGAGCCCGCGACGCACGCGGCAGACGTGCTGGTAGGTTTCGCTATCGACACATGAGTATGCTGGAAGGGGCACCGTAGCCGTGAATACAGTGCCATCCGCAGTAGCGCCAGCGGCAGCCGACTGGCACGTGAGCGTGAGCGAGATGATCAGCGCCGTCTTGGTGGGCACGGCGGGCAGCACTCGCAGTGTCACCGCGACCCTGCCAGGCCCTTTCCACCCCCACGTCTGCAGCTGTACCATTGAGGCAGGGGACGCGCACGCCACCGTCAACCCGTTGGGGGCCGCGAGCAGTCGATTGCCGGCGGCGTCGCGGAGCTGCAGAAGCACCGTGAAAGGCACACCTATCACTACCGCGTTAAACGTGTCTCGCACGCGTGTGCGGCTGAGGTCTACCGCGCCGGGCCGCACCGTGTACGACATTGGTGACTGTGCGATGGGCTGCCCGTGAAGGAGAATGAAGAGACGATGGTCGCCGGCCCGCTGGGAAGAGTCAAAGCGAATCATATACCGCCCCCTACCGGCGTCCTCGACGTTCAGCTTCTCCACCTCGCCCATCAGCAGCAGTCGCTCCCCACCGCGGCGCAGAGGCCGATTGAGCAAGTTGCGCGCCTGTACCTCGATGAGGACGGGGCTGCCAGGAAGGATGCGGCGCGGGATGCGGCGCGCCGTGGTCCAGCATGCCACGCTCCGCTTTTGATCCACAAACTGAAGCACCTGCGGTTCGCGAACCGCTAGTTGCATGAGCAGCAACGACGCAATGTGTTGCGAACCCAGCAGCTGCCACGAGGGGAGGGAGGATGGCGTCAGCGCACCAGGCGGCTGCCGCTCCAAGCACAGCAAGGGGCAGTAGTACGCAAAAACACCGTGAGGAGATAGGTAGCAGGTGCCGTAGAGGCCCGGGTCCAAGGTGAGCGTCACTTGCAGCACATGACGCCGCACCACGGCGCCAAGCTCCGTGTCCCACCCAATGCTCACCCCCTCCACGAGCCGCTGCAGTACCCACTGACTCTGCTGATGCACCAACAGTCGCATCGCGGAGAGCATGTGCGCATCGTCACCGGCAAGCCGCTGCATCGCCTCCACGTCCACCACGAGCTTCGCCTGCGGCAGGTACGCGGTCAGACGCTGCCTCATCATCTCGTAAACCTCTGCCAGCCGCCGCTGGTACACGTCGCACTCCTCTTGCGCCAGCGTGCGTGTGATTTCCGCGGCGATGTCGCTCCGGGACGGGATCTCGTCGGCAGTGAAGCACAGCATCAACTTGTCGCCGCTAAGCCGAACTATCGCCTCGCGACGTGTGGTGAAGAGCACAAGGACGGACCGCAGCCGACGCACGAGCGCGGCGCTAAGAATCGCGGCGGAGTGGAACGCATCGTACGCCTTGGCCGTCGCGTCAGCCGTCGATTTTCGCGACGGAGACGCCGCATGTGGCCAGGGTGATACCACTGCGTCGATCGCCGCCGCCGTCTCGGCCAGCAGCAGTCGCTCAAACTCCTGCACGGGCATCGCGTCCAGCGTGGTGCCCTCCAGCTCGAGCTTGAACCGAAGCAACTCCGACGACAGCGGTGGCGTGGCTAATCCACGGGCACTCTTTGTGCGTCTGCTCTTCTTCGGCTCCTCCGCGTCCCCGGGTGGCGATGGCGACAAGTCCGCTGCAGTGCTTTCATCACTCTCCTCGGAAACATCTGCACGTCGCGGCGGCGACGTCGACACCGCCGCGACCCCCTTCGGCGCGGAGAGAAGCCGACGCGCAACTTGCAAGAAGCGGTCCCTCGTGTGGTGGACCCGCACCAGAGCCACATCTGCGGCAATGGCCCGCCCAATCGTGGCCTGGCAGGCGTACACCACGTCTGTATGTGTGACCTCGTTGAACTCGATGCAGCACGACGGGTACGCCGCACTCTTGAACATCACCGCGGTAGAAGCCGCCGCCATGGGCGCAGCTGGAAAGCGCGTGACAGCACGCTCCTCGGTGACATACCGGAAGCGCACCTGCAAGCCAGCCATCCCGCCCTGCCGCACCCCGACAACGACCGCCGCAAGATCGGCAGCATCTACCTCGGCAAGAAGACTCCGCAGCGGACCACGCACCCAGTCCATGAAGGTGCGCAGCGCATCGCAGACGCGCACAAAGACAGCGCCGTACCGGTCGAGGTCTGCCGATACACTCGTGGTCCCATCGCTCGGCATCGTCGAGAGGTTCCAGTCGACGGTGACGATGCTGCGCTGCAGTACAGGATGCGCTTGGCGCTGCAGCAGTCTCGTCGCACGAGCACTTACAGCTGCCAGCTCCGTCTGCCACACCTTGCGCTGTGCTCGCAGTGTACGGGACAGCGTCGCCATCACGTCCGGAATGACCAGTGCATGCTGGGCCGTCGATAAGTACAAGGAGTGCGAGAGCGCCGTGCCATTGAGCTCGACAAATTCCTCGCCGCGGTGAGGCACCACCTGTATCTCAATCGAGTCAACGGTAGCCACCTTCTCCCGCTCCGCCCCCGTGGCCGCCGCCCACGAAGTCGTCGGGACGCTGCTCGGAGGTGAAACGTCGTAGGTGCCGAGAACCAGGGACGTACCGAGCCACCGCAGCAGCTGTGTCTGGGTCGACAGACTGCACTGTCGGTACGAGTCTGGCTCGTAGCGAATCTTGTACGGGAAGTCCTGCAGGAGCAGCCGCAGCACTTCGCGCTCGTGATCTGGCGTGAGGAAGTCGTGGAGCAGCTCGGCGCAGTAGTCGTCCTGCTGAAGCATGTGGATGCCGAGAAGGCGCACATCGCTGAACCGGACGCGCTGCGTGCACGCAAGAGCAGACACAGTTCCCTTCTTTGCAGCAGCCGCTGCCGCCTCATCCTCGCCGCACTGCTGCAAGGAAGGGGACTGCTGTGGCTCGCGCTCACAAATCGCATCGGCGCCACCGTCTGTGGGCGGCGTCGTAAGAGAGGCCTGCGCCACATGGCGCTGCGGAGCGAAGCCGGCGACGCTGGCCACCTCCCACATGCCAAGCACGTCAAAGAGGATGGCACGCACGGCGGGGCTGAGCGTTGGCACCCAGCTCAGGAAAGACTTGGACACAAACACCGCCCCGTTGCGGGTGGTAGCCGCTTGGTCGCTTGGCTGGAGAGAGACGACGCCCTCCCCACCTTCCCACCGCACCGCGCCGGCAGTGTTGGATCGCCCAGAGCCAATCGGCGCGAAACGCACGGGCGACGGCAGCGCCGGCTTCAGCGCGTCAGCTGTCTCCTGGAGACGCTGCAGCACCTGTGCCGTGTGTAGAACCGCCACTGGGTCGCCAACCGCGATCGCGTACTCTAGCGGGGTAAGACGCGACGGCCCGGCTGGTCGCTGGAGCGCGCGGTAGAGCGCCAAGCTCATCACCTCTGCACCGCTCTGCTCACCACTCGCGCCGCCGTGGCGGGTCGATGGCACCATGTATGTGCGAGTGACTGTGTACAGGGTCTGCTCAACAAACTGCAGCAGCAGCTGGCCACCGCAGTGGCCGGCCATCACGTGAAGCAGCGGCACCGCAGATGACGCAGCTGAGCTGGAGTCGCCCGCTCTTGGCGCGTTGCCGCTTGCGTCCTCTCGCGTCCACACGCCGTTTGTTTCCGGTGGCGCCCCCTCAGCGCCTATGGCGCCGCCGTCGTTCGCGCTCATGCAACTGCCAAGCAACGCGGCGCAGTCGAGCACGGTGTGGGTAAGAAGAAAGGAGGCGCAATCCGCATTCTCGTGCAGCGCTGCCCACTCGAAGGCGTAGCGGCCCGTTCGCACGTCTTGCATCGATGGATCGCTCATCTCCAGTTGCACGAGCAGCTTCACGACATTAAGGGAACCGTTTGCGGCAGCCACGTGCAGCACGCCGCAGTCGTCCGCGACGTTGTAGTCGGCGAGTACGCGTAGACCAACCGTGTTGCCTGTCTGCACGCACCACAGCAGCAGAGACGCAGCGCTGCGCAGGGGCGGCGCGAAAGGTTGATAGACCACCTCCCCCGCTTTCAAGCCACGCGCAGCGGGGCTCTGCTCATACCCTTGGCGCACCTTCTCCTGCAGTGCAGCGTTTACCTCGAGAACACAGCTCAGCCAGCCGTACCGCTGCAGCGTGGAGTCGCACAGCAGCAGCCTCTTTTCAATGGCACCGCTTCCATGCGTGCTCAGCCGCGCCAGCAGCCCTTGCGCTGTCCCCCCTTCCCCACAGAAGCTGAATAGCACCCGCAGCAGTTCATGCAGGACCCGCGCGCTGCCAAAGGCGTGTGCGAGGTGCAGAGGCGTGTGCCCGTCCATGTCCTCGCGTAACGCGAGCAGCGCAGAGGCTTCGGCGCCGCCACCCATCAGCTGCGCGCCGGGCGGCACCGCCTGCTTCAGTGCCGCAGCCGTGGTGCGCCAGCATCCGCCGACCGCCGCGCAGTGCAGCACGGACGTTTGCGCGGACATCAAGTCGCCGGCATGGCAGAAGTTCTGCACGAGTTGCACGGCGAGATCATCGTAGCCGCCCAAGGCCGCCAGCATCACAGCTGTGCGGCCGCACGAGTCGCCGAGGGAGATGTCGGCGTTGGCCGCCAGGAGTGCCTCCACGGTGGCTCTGTGACCGTGCGCGGCGGCGAGCATGAGCGCGGTGCGGCCTTCTCTGTCCCTCTGATTCACTCGATGCGGCTTCAGCAGCGCCACAACGAATGCCGTACCCCCGCGAGCCGCGGCGACCATCAGTGGCGTCTGACACTGCCGCATGCGGCACGGCTGGCCCATCGGCACTCGAAGGGCTGCAAACGTCTCCAGTGCAAACGGCTGCCGGTGGTGCAGCGCGTGGTAGACGCTCGTGCAGCCCCGCGCATCTGCGGCCGCCTCCACGTCGGAGCGCTGGCAATGACGAGCCACCTCGATGAGTATGTCCTTTGGGGCCCAGCGGGCGACGGCATGCATGACGTGCCGGACGCTGCCGATGACGTGCGCCAAAACTGCCGGGAGCTCCTCCGGCAGCAACGGGAATAAGTAACGCGGTGGTGCTGGCGGGCACTGCTGTTCTTGGCGAGGATCATTCATGTCTGGCATCAGCCCCGCCGCGTAGAGGCGGTCCGCTTGCTGCATAACGAACACCAGAAGTGGCCACCTCCGCAGCGAAGCTGCTGCAATGGCAAGCAGGTTGATCGTCTCCTTGCGCGGAGTGGCACCGGGCCAGGAGAGTAAGTGGGTCAGTATATCCTCGTACGTCTGTGCCATGGCGGAGCCTTGACGACGCAGGTGCGCCTCTGCCAGCATCGCCATGCACAGCGTCAACGCGTCCATGCGACACACGTCATCTGCAATGTGCACCGACGCGGCACTTGCACTTCTCCCATCGTCGAGGCAGGCCTCGCAGCGGTGCGGACGGCGCGTTGATCCTTGCCGCGGGTGCCATGAACGGGGTCGATTACCAGCGGCCATTGCAGCCTGCAGCTGCGCGTGGCGCTCCTTCGCGGTCGCCCTCCTGTCTGCTGCCGTGGTAAGTCGGGTCGCCGTGGCGCGGTGGTACACCAACGAAGGTCCTTGTACGGCGATGTACTGCACCCACTCTAGGCTGCCGGCCGCGATGGCGCACGTCAGCGACGTCATGCTCGTGAGCACGTAGGTTCCCCCAGCCAAGAAAAAGGCCGCCGGTCTCAGCTGCAGCTGGCGAAACACAAACGACGCCGAGACTGCACACCCGCGCATTGCTGCCGGCGCGCCACCGATATCCGCCACCGACTTCAGCGCACCGGAGTTGCGCATGTCACCCAGATTAGCACTAGTGGCCGCAGGAGTTCCAGCGCTGTCGAAGACGCTGAAGACGTCGCCCAAGAGCTTGTGCTGGGCCGCGCGACGGCACACCCGGTCCACCGCCTGCGACACGCCAAAGCCGCTGAAGATCAGCGCAAACATATCGCGAGCCGCGATGTAAAGAGTTCGAGGGTCGAGTACAAGTTCCACGCGCTCAAAGTACGGGAACCACCTCCACCCATCCGGGTGGGTAGCGGCGAGGGCGTAGAGTGACGGCGCGGTGACCGTGGCGCGGATGTTCGAGTACGAGAGTGCAGACCCGCTGCCGTCGGAGCCCACAACGGGGAGGTGGAGCCCCATCATCTCCGCCGTTAGAGCGCTCACCGCGTCCCCATAGCCAAGTTCTGCGGCGCTGTGGAGCACTGTGTAGGACTTGTATTGACCACACCGCTTGTGCCACAGTCGAAGGACGCTGAAGAGGTGCAGACACAAGGACAGCGCCCGCGCAGAGACGCATGTGGCAGCGCTACCCGCACCACACGGCGGACGCGGCGCCGGCGCCACACCGCGCCCTACAAGACCGAGCGCCAGCAGCACAACAGCGCCGTCAGCACAGCCGCGCCACAGTGCATAGTCCACGGCCGCCGCCGTCACGCGCGCGCCACGCCGGCCACCCTTGCGGCACAACGCCTGCATCGTAGCGGCCAGCGTGGTCAGTCTCCATGACTCCAGCTGATAGTCATCCACCATCCGCTCCACCAACAGAGAGCGAAGCGCTGGCACGAGGCGCGCGTCTGCGGCGAAGTAGGCGAGAGCGGTTAGCTGTCCCCGAACGCGTGGCGCGGTGACGTTCTCTGCATCCTCATCCGCCTCCGCGTCGCCGCCGTCGAGCGAGACAGCTAAGTCGGCGAGAAGGGCGGCGCTGCCGTAGCACTCCACGAGCGCCTGCGCCACCTGCACGAGTCCCTTCGCTGCAGCGACGCGCACCGTGCCGGCGAACCGCAGCGGGTGGCCAGCCGTGGCGAGTGCGCGCACGCAGTCGGCCAGCGCCGCCTCTGCCTCACTTTGCATGCCAGGAGGCGCACTCATCACCAGTCCACGCAATACATCGCCAACGCTGCGGCCGGCCTCCTCCTCCGTATCCTCCGGCCGGAGCGGTGGCGAAGCCGCCAGCAACAGGCGCAGCAGCACATAGTCGCGCTTCCACGCCGCCAAGCAAAGTGGACTGATTAGCGAGGCGTGTATGTTCCGTAGCCGAACGTGCGCGGCCATGGCAGCGGTGGGGCAGCTGCGCTCGTGCACGGCACATCCGGCCTTGAGGAGGTACATCACAATGTCGCTGTGACGCTGGTGCACTGCCATGAGAAGCGGTGTCGGTTGCGTGCCAGACGCACTCAGCGGCGGCCCCGAAGCGCCACTGAACCAGTCTTGTGCTAGGTCTACACTGTAGTGCTCCTTGAGCAGTCGCAGCACATCCAACCGCCCCGCCGCAGCGCAGGCCACCACGACACGGCTGAGCCACGCACACGGCACGTGGTGGAAGTCACTCAGGTGACGGGTCTGCAGAAAGGCGTCCAAGACGCAGCGCACGATTGCAGTTCCTCCATCACTGGCCTGCTTTTCTGCGGAAGCGTTGACAAGGCAGAAGAGGGTGTCAGCGACCAGCTCCAGCGCTGCCATGGCAGCTTGCTCGCCGGTGTGACGCGCCTCTGCCCCAGCGTCACTCGCGGTTTTGGCCACACACTGCGAAGCTGCCGCTGTCTTCCAGCGCTGCTGCTGTGCGTAGTGCACTGCCGCCACCAACGCACCATCTCCGCTGCAGTGCAGCATGCGCCGCCCGTGCCGCGTTGCAGGCGCAATGCCGGCAGCGACGAAGAGCGCCACAAGAGACGCCCTGCTGCGGCTGTGGTGCGCCATCGCGTAGTCCGTCACCGTCCACCCTCGAACATCGCGCAACGGCCACGGCGGCAGGTGGAGGCCGTACCGCAGCGAGCGCACCAGGTCGATCTGGCCTGCCTCCACGGCGTAGCTGTACACGTCGCGCACTTTCACGCGATGCAGCAGCGTCACGACGGTGGCCCGCCGGACAGTGGGCACGACAAGCCGGTGAAACGGCTTTGGTGGGCGATAGAGGCCACCTCGGCCGGTCAGACGGTTCGGCAGCAGTCGCGGGGCTTTGATGGTGAGAGGCACCAAGGTGGGCTCAATCAGCGTCGTTGGGCGAGGCGGTGGTGGCGGCGCTGTTGCCAGCAGCTCCGCCCATACCGTCTTTGGCAGTGCCTGTAGGTGCTCCGCCAGGGCGACCGTGGCATCAAAGCACCCCACCGCAGCGGACAAGTGCAACAGCTCTGTCGGGTGCACCTCGGAGGCCAGTGGGTCACAGGCACGAGCCAGGTATGATGCCAAGCGAGACCTCTCGCGCCTACGCGACATGCCTTCGTACACGAGCCCTTGCAACGTGCGAAGAAGGACGCGTGAGACGTGGAATGGGTCGATAGCGCGAGATCCCAGAAGACCGCGAACCACGCTCTCCAAGTTGGAGCTCGTCGCCTGCTGAAGCGCAGTCCACGAGCCATCCCGAGAAGAAAGAGCTGCCCGGCTGAAGATGAGGACCTGTGCCACCCCTTCGTGGCCTTCCCGCAGCGCCACTGCGAGGGCAGACTCATGACCCGCAATGGCGTTCACGTCTGCGCCGGCGCACTTAATGAGAAAAGTCGCGGCGGCTGCATCACCAGCAGCAGCGCAGGCCACGAGCGGATTCACAGCTGTGGCCTGCACATCGCACAGCTGCTTCTCGACGCACCAGCGCACGCCTATGGCGTCACCTAGGGCGCAGAAGCGGCACAGGAGGATGTTGTCACGCCGCAGCACCTCGACTGCGGCAGCACAGCGCTCCGTGACCCAGGCCAAGAGTGGCTCTGCAGCAGCATCAGAGCGGTGGGTGAGAAGGTAGAAGAGAAGGTCTCGGGTGTCATCTGCCGTCTCGGCCGTCAGCGCGCCGTACTCGCATAGAAGTCGGATGAGGTCGACCGGCACGGGGGCTGGGCCGTTGCCTCTGCTCACGGCGTAGAGAAGGGCGCATCGCAGTGGTGTGTAGCCGCGCCGCGCGCCACCGTATGGGTACTGCCGAGCAGCCTTGACAGCCGCCACTGGGTCGGCGTCCTCGGCGAGTGAGCAGTAGCTGCATCCGCTGTGGCTTGTCAAGGAACCGCTTGCAACGGCGCTCCGCTGCTGCCGCTGAGCCTGGCGCCTGATTTCGCGCTCCTCGAGCTTGCGCAGCCGGCCGCGCAGGGCACTGTGCCGCACGAGGGCAATGTTCTCCCAGTGAGGCCCCCACTGCACATCAGCAGTCATAGAGGACGTAGAGGAGGAAGACGAGGACAGTCTTGCGGCAACGGAGCGCTGCGCTGCAACGGCGCTGTGGTGCTGCAAAAGGATGGCTGCCACGCGGGTCATCCCAAGACTACAGGCAAAGTGCAGCGCGGAGAACCCGTTTCGGTCCTGCACGGCGGCTGCAAGGGTTCCAGGAGGACACTGCGCCAGCAGCAGCTCCACCACACGCCATCGCCGCGCCTTCATCGCCGCCAGGAGAGGGGTGCTGCCGTTCACGTCTGGCTGCGTCAGGCACGAAGCTGGCAGGTTGTGGAGGAGGTACTGCACGCACGCCGGCTCACCGGTGGTGGCAGCCACGTGCAGCGGTGTCTGCCGCCGGTAATCGCACAAGAGTTCTGCGTATGGACCGCCAGGCACCGAGAGACGTGCGGCAAGGCCCAGGTCCTCAGCGACGTACCGCACAACATCCAAGCCAGAGCCCGCAACGGCTGCGTGCAGGACGCTTTGGCCAGAAAACGCATCACGCGTCGTCACCTCGTCGGGAGAGAAGAAGTAGTGATGCACCAGCGACTTCACAGCCAGCAAGCTCGCCCCATCGCGGCAAAGGTCGCCAAGGGAGGGCGAGTACAGGTGAAACAGCTCCACTGGGGTATAGCCGATTCTGTTGCGCATAGACTCCTCCTGCAGCGCCGCGGGCGGCACCTGAAGCGCGCGCAGACGAGCGCACAGCAGCCCCACCAGCGCCGCGCGGCGGCGCTCCAGCGCGATGTGGAGTGGGGTGTCGCCAGCGCGGTTGGAAATGAGCGGGTTGGCGCCGCCTTCCTCGAGCAGCACCTTTACAACACCCACGTGATTCCCCAGAACAGCGAGTTGCAGCGCGGTGCATCCCGACTGTCGCTCGGCCGCGTCCACGGCGACGTACGGCTGCGACACCAGGAAGTGGACCGCGGCCTCGTTCCCCACCTGCGCCGCCTCGTGCAGAAGCGTGCGACCGAGAAGGTCTTCTGTATTGCCGTTCCACCGGGTCACGCCAGAGCACCACGCCTCGACGCGGAACGGCCGTCCATAGCTGGCGGCGAGCGTGGCGGGTGAAAAGAGTCCTGGGCCGCTGACGGCAGCCCCTGAGCCGCGCAGCGGGTCAGGAAGTTGCAGCTGGAGCCGCTCGGCCACCACGCGCTCTGCACGGAGCCCGCCCTCAGCACGGTCGCCTGGGGTGACAAAGAGGGCCGCCAGAGCATAGCGCTTCTGCCGCGGCATGCGAGATGCGTCCAGCACGGATGTGCCTTTCTCCTCCGCCTTGTGAGAAACACGCTGGTGACGCCGATGTGATCGGCACCCCTTTTGCCGGCGCGGGTGTGCCACCACCGCCAGCGGCGGGGCCGCGTCGGGAAGCCACCGCGTGCAGCTGCTCATGCACACACGCCGCCTGCTCCCTGACGTCGCAGTGCCGAGCACCGCGGTGCTTGAAGATAGTCCTTCCCTTGCCGACAGGCTCGCCGGCGGAACACCAAGCCGCGGGTAGCGCGGCAGCACATCTTCTAGATCGAGCGACGCCTCCTTGGCACGTGCGTAGGCGCGGCAGCCGCCGCAGTGCACAAAGCTGAACGTCTCCGTGAAGTTGAACGGGTGCAGTGGGGAGGAGACAATCGTATGTGCCTGCTGGGCAGAGACGTTTGTAGGCGGCTGCTTCACCGCCGCCGGCCCCCCGTCGCCTCCCGTCGCCAGCGAGACCAGCACTGACCGCACCTCAGCCAATGTGGTGTCTAGAGTAACATTGATGGTCGCAATGAGCTGGCTGCCACACGCGGTGGCGGTACAAACCAGGCACAGAATAGGTGCGCGGGCCGGCGTGAAGTCGGACGGTGCCTCCATCGCTACAAGTGCCGCGCCGGTGTCCTTCTTTGTTGGGAGTTCTAAAAAGCTAGATACTTGATGCGCTGCAGACATGCGTTTCGCAACGCACCTTGCGCTTCCTCACACCACCACGACGCTTTGAGCACGCGGCGGCGGTGGTGGTGGACAGTATGCGCAGGCTGTGAGCGGACCAAGACAGCATGAGGGGTAGCCGACATGCGCCACCGCTTGGACAAGCGCGGCGCCGCAACGGCGGTACGATTGACCGCAATCTAGAGCAGATGCAAAAGACACGCAAGAAGGTGTACGTGTGTTCGCCGCTCTGCCGGCCCGTCGATTGAGGGGGGAGGGAGGGAGGGGGATCGGGGACAACGACCACAGAATATGAAGATGGGAAAGAGAACACGAGCAGGGACAGCAAGTGGAGTGGAAGTGTGGCGGCACCAGGGGAGATGGCCGGTCGCGGCGGCAACCCGCGTCAAAAAGAATCGAAAGAGGCACTTGCGCTCTGGTCTACACAAAGCAAAATTCCCAGAGAGGGAGAGCCTCGCAAGGCGAAGGAGAGGGAAGGGGCCTACGTGGAGCGGGGGAAGAGAGCGCCTGATACGATACACGGTGTCCTCCCTCTCCCAAAAACGACAGAAAAAGAAAGAGCGGCAGAGTTGCTTTTCGTCAGCGCTCCAGTGATCTCGTGTGTGCTGGAGTTCAGCGACGGTCCCTGCGGAGTGACGGTAATGAGTGTGCAAGTGTGCGCTGGCGCGGAAACAACAAAGGGAAAAAAAGATCAGCATACAAAAAGGGAAGGAAGGGGGAAAGGCAAGAGATAAGCGCGCGCGTGTGCACATGCCCCTAGAATCCCGAGACAGCATGATTGAAGAAGGGGCTGCATACGAGGAGAACGAGTCGCCCCCCAACCCACAACCTCTTCCCTGTAAAGAGCACGCAAGTCTGCGCACGCTACACGGCAAGTGCAAGGGCACAGGTGCTGCCGCACGACGACTGTGTGTGTGTGTGTGCATGTGTGTCTGCGTGAGGGGGGGGAAGTTCGGCAGCGACAAAGATGACTCGCAGCATATAACTCACCACAGCAACCAGGACAGAGCTGCCCCCATTGAGAGACAAGCCTTCAAAAAAGAGAAGCAGACTTCGATCGCGAGCGCCTTTGCGGTGAGACGCTCGACAGCTTCAGCCGCTTCTACCCTATATCAGCGGCAGCCGCCACTCGCTTGCCTGCTGATTGAGCTTCACCCTTGACCCCCTTCCGGCGCGCGAGGCAGCTGACCAGCGTGTGCACAGGCACGGAGGGTGAAGAAACGACAAGGGTACGCTTGAAATGAAAATAGAAAGGGGGTGGATAGCTGCTGCTTGCCGCTGACTAAAGCGACTCCGTTGACCTACGCACGACGCAGCATTACAGAGCCAGAGGAGAGTAGCTTCGGCAGAGCTCCTCCAGGTACGTTGCCCACCATTGCGCCGTCCCCGCCGTCGGTGGCGAAGAGGCCGCCGCTTTCTGACCAGCGGCCGTCGACAAGGGCGAGTCAGCATCCGTGATAGCCCTGGTCAGTGCAAGGCCCGTTTTTCGGGCCACAAAAACGCCAGCCTCTGCCTTTGCCCGCGTGCTGCTCTCTTCCAAGAGCTGCGCTTGAACGCAGACACGCAGCTCCGCCATGCGCATCAGCATATCTCCGAGGCTATAGGTGGTGGCCACGTCGTCATCCGTGTGCTGCGTGGCGACAGACGAGCATGAGATCTGCTCTGCCTGCGGCTGAGCCTCGCCAGCGCAGCTCAGAGTCGCTACAGCGGCACGGCGTCGACGGCTCCACCGATGCGACCGAAGCACTCCGGCTGACAGACCGCCAGAGATCAAGGAGCACGGCGCCGTTCCAGAAGACGACGATGGCGATGAGGTCATGGCAGTGCTGCTGCACAAAGCGGTCACAAAGCGGTGCCATCCGTATCGGGCAGAGGCCGGCACCCGCGATCGGTGACTGCGCAGCTGATCCTCGGTCACCGCGCCTGTGCCCTCGACGTCGACGCGGGCGAAGAGCTGAGCCATGGCGTGCTGCAGAGACGCAGGCACAGCCATGGACAGAAGCGTGTCTGCCAAGGAACTTTGGCCGCCGTTTCGGTGCAAAGTGGCCATCGAAGGTCGGGGAAAATATGTCGAGCTGGGCACCGCCGTCGCCACAGCGCCTCCACTCTCCGACGACCGCGCACTGAGCTTGTCCAGCGACACTCGTACGCCCGTTGAGCTTAGCAACACCGGGCGAAGCAGGGCGCCGAGACGGCGCAGTGCACCGCCCCATACACCGACTGCCTCTGGCGGGCTGACGGCATACAGAGCGAGGAGAAGGTCCTCGTTCTCCAGAAGCTCCGACAAGCACACCGGGCTGATGCCGGTCACGACGGGTGCAGATGAGGCTTGTCTGCTCGCTGCAGTTGCGGTTGCGCGTCCCTCGCTGACGGCGCGGGTCGGCGCCGCAGCCCCGCCTGTCGGCGTCTCGCTTCGTCGACGCTGAGTCTCCTCTGAGGCGGCGAGCCGCTTTAGCGTGTAGTACACAGACCCGACCTCCTCGACCGCGCAGCACAGCGACAGATGCGTGACTGGAAGTGGCAAAGGGTACGCCTCCAGCCACCGCCGAAGCAGCGCGGAGACATCCACTAGCGTTGACTCGCGGCGAGGACACGATCCAACGAGCGTGTCGACAAGCCGCGCACACGCCGCGGCGGAAGACGACTGCCATTCTGGATTCGCCGACGGCGGAGTCGCCCACAGAGAGAGGGACTCGACGACACGAGTCAGAGACTGCGTCAGCTCCTCCTCCTCAACCACCACCACGCGCGACGCGGTTGATGATGCGACGGGTAGGTGACTAAGTACCTGACTCACAGCTCGGCAGCACGAGAGTCCCAGCTCCGCAGCAGTACATGTGATGGCATTCATAGCCCATGCATCAGTGCTCTCTAAAAGACAGCGACCGATATGCTGGGCGTGGACCCACTGCCCCAGCAAGGTGTAAACACCCGCCCACCACACAGACTCCTCCGTCAGAGCGGCGGTGTCGGCGCTGCCGCTGGCAGCGATCAGGACCAGGGTGGCGTGCGCCGCCACGACAGGGTCCATTCTGCATACCCAGCAGCTTGCCCTGACCCGTGGCAGCATCGCGCTGTACACGTCGCACGCGGAAAGAGAGCGTTGCTGCTTCCTGTTGTCGAGCCTCGTATCGAGGATTGCACCGAAGCCGCCAGCGGCGGCTTCGAATAAGCTCCCTCCTCGGCTGCTGCTACCGCAACTGAGCCTTAGCGCATCAATGACAGTGCGCTGCTCGCGGGGTGGCATCCGTCGGCACGCGTAGCGCAGCCAGCCATGCGATGCCTTCAGCAAGCGCGTGTCCTGCAGCATTGCGTAGCAAGGATGATCGCGCAAAGCAATCGCCGCGTCGTCGTGCGTGGTCACTGGCGCGCTTGGAAGAACACCGCCTGCAAAGGCTGGGAAAACGGGCACGGGCAAAGGCGGCGGCACCGATAGGACGTGGGTAGAGATCGTGACCATGCACTCCTCCAAGCGCAGTCGGCCCTCGCAGAAGCTGGTGGCCCCGGTGATGAGCCGCGCCAGCGAAGGGGAAACCGTGGACAGCGCACGCCGCAGCTCCAGCACGTCCGCCAGCTCTGAGCCGCCGTTCAGTCGTGCGCCATGCACAAACACAGAAATAAGCCCTACGGCCTTCTCAACGAGGCGCCGCGGATGGTGCCGAGCAGCGTCCACGACGGCGGCCAGCCGTGACTCCAAAGGCACCAGTACCTCCAGCTGTAAGTACCGCGGATCCGCGGTGATGACGTCGACTAACTTGTCCAGGTCCACGTGCACCGACTCCCCATAATGCCCGGCGAGACCCCGAAGTGGCGACGCTTCGCCTTCCATCCTCGCGTTCGGGGAATGACAGAGAGCAGGGAGAAGGGCTGCACCTTGTGCGAGCGCGCACACGGCCTGCACATGGTGTTCCAACACCTCCGCCAGTCCCGCCCCTGCCGCGGCAGAGAACTCGAATGCCTTAGGAAACAGGAATGCCTGTAGATCTCGTCGAAGGCTCGCCTCCAGCAGAGCCAGCGGTAGAGTGTTCATGTCGCTCTCTGCCAAATGCTTCGCTTGTGCGTTCGCGCGTTGGCACCACTGCTGCAATGCGACCGCAGTCGCATGCGTCTGGCACAAATATCGGCCGTACCGACGATCGCCGCAGGCGCCCGCCGACCCGCAGCTTTGCGGCGGCTTCCTTGCGAAGTGGGTGTTCACAGAGAGGCGCGGGCAGAGCGCAGCCGCTGGCGCCGGTTCTGTCTTCTCTGTCGCAGTGGACGACGGGCGAGGAGAGGCACTGCCCTTCTCAGCGCACAGGAGGTCGGCGTACGAGGCGAGCAGCTGCTGAACGTAGGCGCACTCCACCGGAGACATCCACTGCGGCGCAGTGGCCAGCGCGCGTGCGGGCAGCTCGCGGCTTGCGCGAGCGCACGTTGCGCACCACGCGATGAGTTCTGCTGGAAAGGCGCCCGTGTCGCACTGGAACGAACGCGCGAACGCCGTCCAGCTCACGCAGGGACCGCTTCGGGACGACGAGGGCACAGCCGGAGGGCCGCTAGAGGAAGAAGGTGCGGAAGAGGCAGGCACACCCTGTGTGGCAGCAGCTTCGCCTGTTGTGGTGGTCAAGGACAAGGCCACGCGCAGCATCGCATTTGCAAGCTGCAGAACCTCGTCACTCACCTCTGCTGGTGTGTCAATAGAGACAATGCCCTGGCCAGCGCGCGCGGCTCTGCAAAGGAGCGACTGCAGTGCAGCGGCCACGTCCGCCACGCCCACGAACCCGCTCTGGTTTCTGTCCAGGTAGGAAAAGGCCACCAGCAGCTCCTCCATGTCGCTCTCCGTCAGAAGGCGCTGCGGACAAGGCAGCAGCATTGGACATGGTACAGACGGCGCAGGGGGAGTGAAGGCATGTGGTAACAGCGGGCAGCCGCTCGTCCACAGACACCGAACAGCCTCACGGTAGAGGCGGTGCTGCTCCGGGGAAACCGTCTCTCTCTCCGTCAGTGGGCCCGACCCACAAACAGGCGACGGGGCTAAGCGGCCGCCAGTAACGAAAGAAGCGGGAGGGCTGGTCGGTTGTGCCCGCAGCGGCGACGCCGAGACGTCGCGAGACGGAGAGGGAGTGAGGATGGGCTGGTGAACCACCGATGCGCATTGTCTTCGAGAGCCACTGAGGTTGTCGCTGCTATGCTGACTCCATGTGTCACCCACGAAGTGTGCCATCTTATCGCTCACCATCGGCCAGTACGTCTGCATGAAACCGCACAAGTCCAAAAGGCGCTGCTGGGCAGCGGCGGCGCACCGCGTGGGGGCGACATACGACGTCGGACTCCACCACGTCGGATGCACCGTCGGCGTCATGAGGCTGGAGGCTGCAGAGCACGAGGCAGCATCCTTTGTTGCCCTCACAGGCGCAAGGGCCGGGAACAGGCGTGATACAGCATCGCCCGTCACGTAGCCGTCGCCGTCCTCGTCAACGGCGAGGAAGACATCCCGCAGAAAAAAGTAGATGAACTCTGGAATCGACTCCGCCTCCTGACGAGCAACTTCGTCGGAGAGGCTTTCCAGCACCTGGGTGCGGGTAAAGACGCACGATGGCATGCTTGCGCTTCCGTTGCTGTGTGTGTGTGTGTGTGTGTGTGCGTGTGTGTGCGTGTATGCGTACGTGTATGGGTGTGGGAGGGGAAATCCTCTACACACACTGCAGCGAAGGTGTGCGTAAGGGTTGCACCAAGGAAGAAGAAAGATGGAGTGTGCGAATGCGTGCGCACATGCCGGCCATAAAACGGCGGCGGTCAACGAGAACAGAAACTCGTTTCAGAGGAGAAACAATATATATATATATATACGTGTATGTATGTATTATGCACAGCCGCACCGCACCGCGGGCCAATCTATTCTAGGGAGGTACCAGATCAACGAGACACAAGAAGCGAGAGATGGTGTGTGTATGTGTGTGCGTGCATCAAGTATCTAAGCTGTATAAAAAGATGTGCTGTTTTCTGCGAGGAAAGAAAGAGAAGGGGTAAGATAAGACGTCAACAAGGGCTCAGGTTCAGTGTAGATGCCCGGCACGGATTGGTGGCGCCACATGCACATGCCCAGAGTGCATTCCAGCTGTGCAGCGTTAGTAGGAGGGTGACGCCTGTGACACAGGTCCAAGTTTAAGAAAAAGAAATGCCCCAGGAGAGAGCACTAGCGACTGCCCGCAGACGTAGTTGAACGACTGAAATCTTTCCCTTGCGTTTTGTTTGCGTGCGCGGGCTTTTCTGCCCATGGAAGGGAGGGCGCAGCAGCTTCGCCCTGTGCGTGTGTGTGTGTTTGTGCCGATGTGCGTTTGGGCAGGTTTGCTGAGAGATTCGACGTTGCCATGCGCAAGCATAGCAATGAGAGTGGTGCAGGATGAGAGGAGGGGGTGGATTGAGCAATAGAAGTAAGGGGTGGCAGAGATGCCAGGACAGACGGAAGACAGCTGAGCCCTCAGCGTACGCAAAACGTGAAGTTCCATGTGCCCTGTGCTGTGCCTACAAGCAGACAAACGAGGGTCGCGATAGGAAAGAGATGTGGCCCATCGCCGTGTGCCACCCGGAGAGAAGCAGAGGGAAGGGAAAGTAGAAAGAGAAACATTCGGAAGCACACAAGAGGAGCCGTACAAAGACACACACACACACACGCACCATGCGCTGCGGTCTGCACTAAACAGCTTCTATAAATGTCCCTCTCCTCCTCCCATCATGCCTGCCCCTCCCTCTGCTCCTGCACGCTTCCCTCGCTCCCTCGGTAGCCCACACAAACGCCGCTCCTCACTGTCGACTGGAGTCGTCGTCCTGCCTCCACCAAGGAGGAAAAAAGTGGGGAAGAAGCAAGGACACACGCAAGGGCCCGATATTGCTACATGCGCTGTTTTTTCTTTCTTTCGTGTATTTGAAGGCAACCGAATGTCGAAAGGCAAAAAAAAAGGACGCTACACGTCGTACGCGAACAAAAAGAAAGGAGCGCACGCTAGAATACACTTGCATGCAGACGCACACAAGCGCCCATGCCCCAACATTGTGATGGCCGCCGCGGCCGCCACGTCAGCACGCCTTCACCACTCCACAGGCGCACACGCCCACGTGCCCAAAAGAGAAGCGGCGCTGGTCTGCTGCTCATCCGCATGCCCGCACGAGCGGACACAACAAGCGAGACAAAGCAATCACAAGCGGTTTGAGACCAGCGGAGGAAGAAAAGAGAGGGGAATGAGCGATGAAGGCCAAAACCGGCGATGGGCAGAGCTCCGAAAGAGCTCTAAGCGAAGACGACGACGAGCACGTCCATTTGTGCGACGCGGCTGCTCTCACTCGCCACACACCCACATAAGCAGAGCCCGCGATGGGCGGGCGCAGATGACCATAGGTGGGCCACCCAGCTGTTACCCTTTTCGGCTTCTATCCTTTTCTGCGTGGGAGACAGAAAGGGGAAGGGGGAGGGAAGGGCCACTCCTCACATGCGGTAGCCGTAGTCGAGGTACGGCGCACACTTAGACCACATCGCCGATGTGATGAAGTACTTCTCCTCCATGCGATACAGGTCCTCTCGTGGGATACCAAAGTCCTCCCAGTCGAGCAAATCCGGGTCGCGCTCCGGCATGGCGCAGTTGTCGATGAACTGGCGGTCCACCCAGTCCTTGTTCCACGCCGGTGCCTTCGTACCTAGCAAGGCACCTTGGTGGATCGGGTAGCGCTCGTTGATGTGGCAGGCAATGTCGAAGACAATCTTCGGCAGGTGCACCGTCAGGTGGCGCTGGTTGTTGCACTCGGAGCACCAACGCAGCAGGTCGTTCGTGGTGAAGCGCACCGGGCCCCCGAGCTCGGCAATGCGGCCCTCCGTGTGATCGAGAAGCAGCGAGCGGGCGGCCGCCTCGGCAAGGTCGCCGGCAAACACCGGCTGATGAATGCGCTGGCCACGATTCGGAACGGGCACGATCTTCATGTACCGCTGCGCCTTCAGATACTTGGAGTAGGAGAAGTCGTTCTCGGCAAAGATGTCCGTGCCGCGAATGATCGTGGCCGTCGGGAACTCCTCCAGCACGGCGATCTCCGCCTCGCGCTTTTGCCGCAGCAGCTTTGATGGGCTGTTCAAATCCGCGCCGACCATGGACATGTGCGTGAGTTTAAGGATACCCATTTCGCGGCACCACCTAGCTAGCATGCGCGGCCACTCAACGTTGATCGCTTCCATCGAAAACCACGACTGACTATTCTCGTAGCACGCTGGCTCCTGCCACGCCCCGACAACGTTAACGACGTTGTCCACCTTTTCCAAAATTGCCTTGACGACAAACTCCTTGTCGATTTCGTAATCCGTGTCGAAGTTCTGCCCGACCGTGCCGTCACCGCTCGACCGCATCTGGCGCACACTACTCGGCATGCCAGAGCGGAAGCGAAAGGGGAGGATGCTGGTGTAGCCGTGGTAGCAGTTCACGGCGTGGATGTGGTGACCAAGGATGCCGGTAGCACCGAAGGTGGCGACGTTGACACCCATTGTGTTCGCCTCCGCACCGCCGTGGCGCCACGTCGAGGACAACTCCCCGTTCATGTTACGCACAAACATACGCCGAGACATTTTCGCTACCGAGGTGATGCCGAAAGAGAAGAGGAGAAAGTATGAAGACTAATACGCGAGAACGCAAAGACGGCGGTCACCTAATGACGCCCCAGTCACCACTGTTGCTAGTGGCGCCTTCAATCTTCTTCGTGTCTGAGATGCCGGGTCAGTAGCCGAGGAAGCTTGATAGGAGCGCGGATGAAGACGGCAAAGAAAGAAAAAAACAGCTAGGCTAACGCGAACACTTCTATGTGTATCCGTGTGTGTGTGTGTGTGTGTGTGTACTCTGGGGAGTTCACAGCAACTACTGTTGTGAGTGGGAGGGGGGGCGGCGAACGACGGAAAAGGCTAGCAGCAGCAGCAGCTTTCCGCACCCGGGGGGGGGGGGCCGCAAAACAACTATGTCAAATGGAGAGAAAAAGAGCCTACAAATAAACGCGCAGCGGTGCTTGCGTGGGTTGGCGGGTGCCAATACGTGTGCGTATGTGAGTGGGTGCGCAATGGCGTCCACGACGGCAATCCAGGCGTCTTTTGTGGATACTTTCCTTTTCCTTCCTCCTTGTTTCTTTGTTCTTGCTAGGCGAACGACGCTGGCGCCATGTACTTCTCCTCGTGTGTGTGTGTGTGTGTGTGTGTGTGTGTGTGTGTGTCTGTGTGTGGGCACCAAAAGGGAGGAAGAATGCCAGGAGGAAGGAGAGGTAGAGACGCACCCCGACTCAAGGCCAGGGAAGGGGATGCGGGTGATGTTGATGCTGGAGTGAGGCGGTGTTGTGTCGTCCTCCGCTGGCACTCCTGCGCTTGATTGTTGTCTTCCTGTTCCTTGTTTGTGGGTTGTTCCAGACGAGCCGTCACAAGGCAAGAGATGCGCAGGGCAACAGCGGCGAGGCAGTGGATGAAGCGAGAAAAGAATTGGAGAAGGTGCTGAGAAAGCGAAACAAAATGATGAGAAGTGCCATGTGACACGCAAGACTGGCTACGCATATCCACCCTCACAGAAATAGATACAGACACACACACACAAGGAGCGCGAACATACTTTCCACTGCTACAAGTGCTGGATCTCCTCTCTCTCACCCGCTAGCTCGCTGCCGCGCTTGCCTCGCCTCCCTCTCTCCCCATATCCTCCTCCTGCAAGCGCACACACAAATGCATGGCCGTCGTAGCAGAAGGGAAGAAATGGCGCGCACGTGAAAAAAGCGCATAGAAAATGCGAGACGGAGAGACAAGAGCGAAGTACCACCACCAGCAGCATCAGCAGCATTGGTACGAGGAGGAAAGCAGCCCGTACATCAGCTACAGCGAGGTTACGTGCATGTTCATGCTCCTCGAGGGGTGCTGCCCTCTCTTCTCGAGGAGGTGCAGGTCTGCCAGCAGCCGCACACCTGGGAGTTTCACGATGGAGTGGTCTTTGAGGGCAGAAGACCGTGATCTTCCTCCCATTCACTCCCTCGATTTAACCAGTAGCGGCGCTGCTACGTGTCACTCGATGGGGGCTGCGGAAAATGGGGTGAGGGGAGGGGAGGGGGTTCGGTTGCCTCATGCACATCCCTATGTCTGAGTTGGTGTGTGTGTGTGTGTGTGCTCTCTGCTTTCATCGTTTTTTTATTTGCATGTCAATGAACAACTCAAAAGGAGAGAAATCACAAATGAAATCGAAACGGGGAAAGACAATGGCACGCCGCAAGCGCCTCGCGTGCAGAGACGATGATGTACGTGCGTTGGCGGGTGGTGTGTTCGTATGCACGAGTACATGTGAGCGTGGGTGCCGCGGAGGTGGCGGTGCTGCTGATCATGTCGTCTGTTTGCACCAACAAAAAGCGGCAGGCTATCCTACGAAACCCCATTCACACGCCCACAGACGCGCACATTCGTTTACTTCTTCTGGAATGCGGCCACCTCAGCGCGCTGGGCGTGCACCTTCTGGGTGTGCTTCTTGGAGTGGTCACGCTGGCGCAGCGCACGGCGGTTCGAGGCGATGAGGCGCAGGTACTCACGGCGCTCAGCGGCAGACGCGCGCACCTTGGCGATGGCGTCCTTGGCCTTCTTGGCACGGCGGGCCTTGACCCTTGGCGTGATCAGACGCTGGATCTTCGGGGCCTTCAGCCGGTCCTTCTTGCCGCTCTTCACGACGCGGCGGCGAACAACGTACTTGCGCACATCTTCGGTGCGGGACAGG
>NC_018262.1:798582-799728 GCF_000227135.1 Leishmania donovani | reverse complement strand
GTTTGTTTGCTTGTTTGCTTCAGAGGAAATGAAAAGTAAAAAAGGGAAGAAAAAAGAGAGGGGTGGTTGTGTCCGTCGGTCTGTGTGCGCGCTTCAGTGGAAGGCAGCCTACTTCTTCTGGAATGCGGCCACCTCAGCGCGCTGGGCGTGCACCTTCTGGGTGTGCTTCTTGGAGTGGTCACGCTGGCGCAGCGCACGGCGGTTCGAGGCGATGAGGCGCAGGTACTCACGGCGCTCAGCGGCAGACGCGCGCACCTTGGCGATGGCGTCCTTGGCCTTCTTGGCACGGCGGGACTTGACCCTTGGCGTGATCAGACGCTGGATCTTCGGGGCCTTCAGCCGGTCCTTCTTGCCGCTCTTCACGACGCGGCGGCGAACAACGTACTTGCGCACATCTTCGGTGCGGGACAGGTTGAAGAGCTTGCGGATCTTGCTCGCGCGCTTCGGGCCCAGACGGCGGGGAGCCGTGGTGTCCGTCACACCCTCGATCGGCTGGTCACCGACCTTGGAGATGGTCACGTTCACCAGCGCAATGTCGCTCGCGAGCACGCAGCCGCGAACGTTCTTGCGGCGGCGCTCACCCTGGTAGCCGCGGAAGGTGTTGAAGCCGATTGCACCGCGCTTCACCAGCAGCGACACACGGCTGGAGGCGAGCACGCCAGGGACCATCGGGAAACCATCCTTGTCCGAGCCACCGCGCAGCCGGAAGATGTAGCCCTTGAACTCGCTGCCAAAGATGGCGCCGTCCACCTCGTTGCCGAGGCGATAGTCCTGCAGCTGCACGCGGCGGAGCACCTCGTCCGAGATCTCGAACTGCTTCACCGTCCCGTTGCGGGGGTACGCGATGTTGAGCTTCATCTTTCTCTAACCGTTATCGAAGTCACTCTGCGGTGAGATGAGAAGAGCAGGAGAGAGACAGAGAGGTGGGAAAAGAAAAGGGAAGAGGAGGTGAAGGAGGCACTCATGTGTCCGTCATGGCGGGTGCTCGTGTGGGGGTGTGCGAAAGGGCTCGGAGACGTGTCGCCCACGCCTTCCTCGCAAGGCGCCTGCTCGCTTCGGAGCATGCGCCTGCTAGAAACCAAACACCACAAGAGCATACAAAAAAAAAAGGGAGTTGCCCCGTGTCACGGCTGAACGCGAACGCGC
>NC_018262.1:796856-798483 GCF_000227135.1 Leishmania donovani | reverse complement strand
TTGCCGAGGCGATAGTCCTGCAGCTGCACGCGGCGGAGCACCTCGTCCGAGATCTCGAACTGCTTCACCGTCCCGTTGCGGGGGTACGCGATGTTGAGCTTCATCTTTCTCTAACCGTTATCGAAGTCACTCTGCGGTGAGATGAGAAGAGCAGGAGAGAGACAGAGAGGTGGGAAAAGAAAAGGGAAGAGGAGGTGAAGGAGGCACTCATGTGTCCGTCATGGCGGGTGCTCGTGTGGGGGTGTGCGAAAGGGCTCGGAGACGTGTCGCCCACGCCTTCCTCGCAAGGCGCCTGCTCGCTTCGGAGCATGCGCCTGCTAGAAACCAAACACCACAAGAGCATACAAAAAAAAAAGGGAGTTGCCCCGTGTCACGGCTGAACGCGAACGCGCAGGGAGCTCGGTCCGACGAGGAAGACTGTCGCACGCCCACCTCTTCCCTACTCGGTTATGTGCCTTTACAGCTTTGCTTTCGTTTGTTTTCCTCGGCCGCGCGAGAGACGATGTGGTTACTTTGTTATGCGGCTTACGCGCTCTTCGGCGAGGCGCTACTGGACGGCCTCACGGTCACGGCCATTCGCATCCTGCGGCCACGGCAAGACGACAGAAGCGCACGAGAAAAGCAAGAGGACAGAGAGTGCCTCGACGTCGCCGTGCGCCTCTCCCGCCTCCCCCCCCCCCCTTCAGCCATCTACAGCTGCGCCATCCTCGGCTCTTCACTGAAACCACCACTTCTCCCCTCCCTCGAAGCGGAAAAAAAAGGCCTAAGAAAGAGAATGAGCTTCAGGCCGGAACAATCCAATCGAGGCAGCAGAGAAACACGCGTGCACACAAGAGATGGGGAGGCACGAAGGGGAGGGGGGAGAGGGAGAGGCGTGTACGGTAGCGAGGTACATAACAGCGCTTAAAACAAAAGGATAGAGCAAGAGCGGAGCGCACAGACACGACGTAGCACAGCACCTCTAGACGGAGACCCATGGCGCAAATGAAAAAAACGCTCTTCGCGAGAGCACAATCAGCACAGAAGCAGCGCACTGTGTGTATGCGTGTATGTATGTGTGTGTGTGTGTGGAAAGGGGGAAGGGGGAGGACGCAGTGTCGAAAAAAAAAAACCATGGCAGCGCTGCCGTGCGGTATGCAAGCTTTTCTGGGCAGCGCAGTGGGTAGCAAGAAAGGAAGAAGGGGGCTGCATGTGCGGAAGCAGCCAAACAAAAAAAGGGACAGCGAGAACCAGGAGCGGCAATACCGACACACACAGCACACAACAGAGAAAAACAGAGAGACAGGCACATCATGTTAATAAGAAGACGGATGAAGTGGGTGACCACACTCGGAACATGTCACGTGCTGCGGCGAGGAGAGAGTGTCGGGATGCGAAGCAGAGGCAACGTATAACGCCCGTGCTTCTATGCGCACACATACGCGTGAGCACGAAACGAAAGCCCCTCGCTTGACCTCGTTCGCCCCACCCCTCCCTCCCTCCCTCCCCTCCCTCCCCTCCCTCGACTGCCCTCAAGAGCGACATGGCTTTCTTGTCACCATGTCACCACCCCTGTGCGAAGCCACGGGCCGAACACGGCGCCTGTACCTCTGCCGGTAGAGTGGTCCTGGGAAATTCCAGCAGACCC
>NC_018262.1:768992-796757 GCF_000227135.1 Leishmania donovani | reverse complement strand
GCTTGACCTCGTTCGCCCCACCCCTCCCTCCCTCCCTCCCCTCCCTCCCCTCCCTCGACTGCCCTCAAGAGCGACATGGCTTTCTTGTCACCATGTCACCACCCCTGTGCGAAGCCACGGGCCGAACACGGCGCCTGTACCTCTGCCGGTAGAGTGGTCCTGGGAAATTCCAGCAGACCCGACGTCCACCACCATGCCCCTCCCCGCCACATCGACGCGGCGGTTCAGCAAGCAGTTTGCGAGTTCGGCCGTCGCGTAGCTAGCGAGAGTCGTCGCGGGGCGCGTGCTGGCGAGCACCAGTGCCTGAACAAGTTTGTTCTCAGGGGTGCGTACAAGTGCAGTGGTTGCCGCAGCCGCAGAGCCCTCCGAGTCGTGGCGGGTCGGCGCAGCAACGCCGTCGTGATGCTCACCCTCAACACCGCCGCATCCGCGGCGGTCTCTAGCGGGCGCGTACGAGGGTGCAGTGACGTTGACATCAGCATTGCCGTAGATCTCGAGCCGCCGCCGGTACATCCGGTAGACCGCTTGCTTCTCCGACTCAGTCACAGCCTCTGCGCCGGCAAAGGGTGGTGCACTGAACGATGGGGAAGACGTGCTCGAAGCTACGACTTGGGCAGGTGTCTGGGAACCTGGCGGGGCACACACCGCCAAGTAAAGCGACCCGAGCAAGGGTAAGGTGTAGTATCGCAGATCCACCTGATCGCCTTTCACCAACGAAACCCCCAGTTGACTGCCCTCTCGAATGTAACCATGCCCTAGGAGGGTTTGCAACACGGCGCGCAGCTCCGCGTGTGGGAGCTCCTGGAGGAGCAGCTCAAACTTGTGTGCACGCACGGCGGTTCGCTCACGCAACTCTCGACGCCACTTCGGCTCGGCAACGCGCAGCGGGAGGCTGTTCTTGCGGCTGGAGCACAGCTCCAAAAGCGACGTGAGGAGACGCACCGCCGCCTGCACCGTGCCGTCCACTTCCGATAGTGCATCCTCACGCCAGCGCCACGACGCGGCACCGCTCGAGTTGGCCGCTGCACGATCGAGGAGAGACTTCTCCTCCACCAGCTTCGCCGCCTTACACTCCCTCTTGCCCTTCGGCGGTGCCACGCCGCCGGAGGAGAGCGCTGCGCCAGTCTTCAGAGCCCTCCGCGTGGAGGCGACGCCATTTTCAGTGACGGCGTCGGTGGCCGCCGGAGCGGCCAAGCGAGGGATGGGCTCTTCACAGAGAGAATCAACGACCTGGCGCACAGCACCGACGAGCTGCTTCATGTGACCTTCTCGATACGTGTCTTTGGCAGCCACCATGACGGTTTTTAAGGGCTGATCGGCCGGAACCAACGACGCCGCCAGCGCGTAGATGCTGCTCTGGGACAGCAGCAGTGACAGATTGTGAAGATAATGCACATAGCTGTCCCTGCTGCGCACTTGCGCGCTGGAGGTCAGGAGGTATTGCAGCATGCGTGCGTACAAGACAGCGTTCGCTGCAACGGTCGGCACAAACGATAGGGACTGTGGTGAGCCACTCCAAGGCCGCCGTGGCCGCGACTGCATGTGCTTAAGGTGCTCCACTAGATTCATAGCTAGCTTCTCACCTAGGCGGCCCTCCTCCAATAGCTGAGGTGGGAGAGAGGAGAGGAGCTCCGCCTGTGTGGACGCCAGGACAGGAATGGTGGCACCGCGCGGCGCTTTTGATGTATCGCGGCATGCGCCAGCCAAGAGTCGCGCCGCACTGTGTGCCTCCTTCGACGCGATGAGACAGTGCAGATGCCACGAAACGCGCTTCTCGCGAAGGTCAGCGGACATGAGGCCGCTGGACCACACCACCACAGCTGGCGAGGCGGACACGGCGTCGAGCGAGAAGGGGGGCAGCGACGGCGGCTGAGAACCGGGTTGGGTAAGCTGCGTCCAGAGCGACAGCCACCAGGTCTCCCGAGTGTGGCCTGCAGCGAAGGAACCGCCGTCGCCCTTGCTACGCTCGGCAGTCAACGAGTGAGACGCGCAGAACGCGGCCAGGGCCACGCCAGCGGCGTCGAGAGAAACGCAACTGACCTCAGCCGCGAGGCGCAGCGCTGTCTTGGACGACGGCGCCAGTGCCACCCCACAGAGGAGCGTGAGCCACTTGAGCAAAGGCAGACAAGGCGATGACGCCGAGCGGCACGCGTCTTGGGTGGGAAGCCGGGCAGCAATGCAGCGCAGGATGCCCGCGGCCGTGACACGCAGCGGCGACGCCGCCGCCCAGACGTCTCTAACTTCCTTGGCTGCCTCACCGGCGCCTGTCGCCTTCCCCGTGTCCACCGGTGCACGGCTGTGTGCAATCGGCATCGCCGCCGTCCCAGTAGCAGCAAAGCGTGCCGACACCCAGGGCGGCCAATCCGACGGACTCAGCGCCACCGCCACACAAGCGCATGCCGCTGCCGCGAATGAATCGGCCTCCCCCTCGATGTTGGAGAGCAGGCGCTCCAGCTCACTGCATGGCGCACCGACTGCCGTCTGCTGCTCACGTACAAGCGCGCAAAAGATGCGGTACGCGTCCCGCGTGCCGAGCGCGTCGCGCAGCGCCTCCTGTGTAGGCGTCGCCGGCTTTGTGCGCGTCGCCAGAACGTTCGCGGACGGCGCCGCCAGCACGACGGCGAGGGAGGTGGTTGAGTGGATGATGTCCACCTCCGCTAAAGCAGGTGACTGCGCCAGTGACTCATGTGCGGCCGTTGCAGCCGCTGAGTCGAGACAGAGTGCCTGCGCACGCTGGAGTGAGGACGGAGGAGAGGGATGAAACCCTCCCGTGAGGAAGCGAGGGCGCCGAATGCACAGCACAGCCTGCCAGTGCCCTTTCCTCCCGAGCATGGCTTGCTTTAGTCACCAGAGCGGAGGAATGTTTTAAGAAGCGCAGGTGATTCGCAGGTACGATGCTGCGTGGGGAGAGGCGTAGTCACGTCCTACGCGCGATGCCCTGCTCCGAAACCCTTCCCCTTGTTGAGAAAGACGCCCGCACCACAGTCCACCGCGACGGCAACGAGTGCGCCTGTGCGTACGTGGTCAACTCTGTGTGTGTGTGTGCAGTGCAGAGAGGTTTACAGGTACTCTTTGAGGTCGTTGCCAATCCTCAGGCGAACCCTAGAAGAGAGGAAAAAGTGGAAGAGCACGTCCAGCAGTGTGAAAGCCGGCAAGAGAGCAGAAGTAGGCAAGGGGTATGGGGGTGTTGGGGTACAGAGAGGGCAGCGCCGCTAGAAAACGGTGCTGCATCCAGGAATGTGTAAACTGCTTTTCGCGCTGCTTTGCCTTTCCCAGTGAAGCGTGCAAGAACGCAACCCTCCCTACTCACCTCGCTGTCTGTCTCGCAGGCCATAGACGGAGAAGACCATCTGCAGTCTGAATAATAAACGCCTGGCGCCTGATGACCATGAAGACGACGCCAAAAGGAGCGAGATTCCCTCGCAGTACGTCGCCGCGCAGCGCATGCAGTCACCCGCCAATCGAATCCAGCCCGACTCTCTCGCGCGGCCCTCGACGATTGTATGCCTGCGTAGCTGTGTGCCCAATAGATTTCCTTTTCCTGCATTGATGTTAGACAGCTCACCCGTCGGTGTGTGTGTGTGTGAGAGGTTAAACGCGCTTTATCAACTCGCTCACTGAGCAACTGTGTGGGGAACTCATCGGTGCGCACGTATTTCGGTGAGGGGCACACATACAGGCCTACACAGGCACGCTTATTCGAGAAACAAGAAAAAAAGCTGTTGTCGTCATTCGCATGAACGAGGCGTCTTGCACTTAGCGAGATTCACACACAGCAAATGGGCCCTCCTCAGCGTGTGTGGCACCCGGTTAACATCATGCACCTCCACAAGAGTGGTGGACCACAGGGGAGTTCGCTGCCGGGAGGAGACACCCTAACCAGTGACCGAGAAGTGGAGTGAAAGGGACTAAAGCAGGGGAGCGGCAAGGCACAGCTTCGCCGTTGCTCTCTCTCTCGTCCTTCCACCTTGCTACAGCGCGTTCAGCATCACCATGAAGATCTGCGGTGCCAGAGAGGCCCGACGTGCCTGCTCTACAACCGTCTTGGCCCTCAGCAAATCTTTGGATACCGTGCGCTCGAACAGCACGTACGCCACCCAGTCCTCGGCGTTGGCCCGCTGCACCTCCGCTGTCGACGCCTTGAAGCACACGCTCGACGTGGTCCCTGCCTGCTGTGCGAGCTTCTTGGCCGATGTACCGTCGTACAGAAGCGGGAGAAAAGACTCGGGGTGCTTGGAGACGTCGTACAGCTGTAGCAGCGCCTCATACGCCTCTCGCGCCGCCTGCACAGCATCGCGGGCGACCTTGTCGGGCGGAGACACGTTGCCTGCCCGAGCAGATAGAGGTGTCGCAGGTGCGCAGGCAGAGCGAAAAAGTGCAACGCCCTCCAAAAATGGAAGCACGCAATGCGTCTGCGCGAAACGGGGTAGCGGCTGGCACCGCTGCGCCAGCGTCAGCAGCCCTTGCACGTCGACGATCCAAGCCTCTGCGAGGTCGCTCTCGGCGCGCTGCAGTGTCTCGGCAACGGTGTCACGGGTGCACACTCGACGTCCCAGCCAGGAGAACAGCCGGCACCGCAGCAGCGAGGTTACTCCCTCCAGCCGCGCCCACTCCTCTTCGCGGCTGAGCGCGCTGTGCGGCACCCCACTCAAAAAGAGCAGCCCAGCTGCGGCGAAGCTCGAAAGCCGCGTGCTGGAAGACGACGCCTCCGCATACTTGCACCCCGCCGCTACGCCGCTACCGCTGGTCTCACCGTCACCATCGTCGTCGCTGTCACTGTCGCTGCGGCCACTGCGCGAGACCGCCGCGTGAGCCGAGGGAGCCTTCTCCCTCATCTGTGTCGGGCCCTCCAACTTCTCCAAGGCGCTAAAAACGCGCCAAAGAGAGAGCGGGAGCCGCGCTGGTGCAGTTGTACCCGCGACTTGGACAAACTGCAGTGCGCTGGATCGATTCAGCAGCACGTCTTGCGTCTTGGCCCACGCATCTTCACTCGCCGCGTCGCTGCTGCCACTCTTCGGCACCTTCTTACTGCCGCTGCTCTTCTCCGCAGAAGCGGGCATGTCCACAGAAGGCAGGAGGCCGTGCTGGTGTAGTAGCTTCATCACCGCCAGGCGACGGCGCGTTCGCGAAGCAGCCAGTGCGTCGCCCGAGTCACCCCCCTCTTCCTGCTGTCCACGCAGCAGCGCCTCCTCCTCCTTCCACCACACGATGAAGCGCTCCACGTCCTCCGTGGTCATCGCGGTGGCGGTCTTGAGCGGCGTGTACGGCGGCGCGCTGGCAGAGCCCCCGAAACCGCCACCGGCGCCTTGCACCAGCGCATCCCTGTCCTCCGACTGCAAGAATTGCTCCAGCTGCACTATCGACCACGTCATAAGCGCCGTAGCACCGGCGGTGCCGACGGGGGCCTCGTGTCTAGCGCGCGACTTGGCAGGCGGATGCATGTCAGCCGCCGAAGCCACCTCTCTCAGCAGCCTCTCCGTGCGCTCCCGCGGCTCTGTGACGCAGTCTTGTAGGGTTGCCTTGTCGAGCTGTGGCTGCCCCAGGAGCCACTGGGCCGCCGCCACGATATCCAGTGTTGTGTTTGTCTGCCGCGCGGCTTTCCTCTTGCTTTTATTGGTTGTCGTCGTCGACGCTGCGGAGCCGGCAGCAGCAGTTGGCGGGGTTCGCAGCAGATGCGTGCACACCCGCGACACCCCCTCAGCCGACAAGGCGGCGACGCGACGCAGGGCCTCTGCAAAGGCGCGCCGCACAGCCGGAAAGCGTTTTGTCGAGTCTGTGTCAGCTGCCACGATGCCGGGCAACTCCGACAGCGCCGACGTCGGCGTGAACGAAAACGCCATCAGTGAAACGACTGCCTTGACAGCAGCACGACGGCGGTCCTCCCGTGACGGGGCCAGGAGTGAGGCGCCGACAGTCGGCTGCGGCTGCTGCTGCTGCCCCTGCTGGTCTCGCCGCTTCGAGGACAAGACGCCTCCGCTGCCGCCGCTGGCGAGGTAGGTGGTGGTGTCTACTATGGCCGTCGTGTACCGGTTCATGATCAGATCCTCCAGGGCGAGATAGTGCGCAAAGACAGTGTCAATGCTGTGTCGGTGACGCCACTGCGTGCGCACACGGAGCCGCTGCTGGTCGGATGCAATGGTGAGGGAGGACGAGGCCGACGCGCCGCGAGCGCCACAGACGCGCGCCGCCTCCACTGTCACGTCAGCGGACCCGCTGCAGGCCTCGGCCATCTTTCGAGCCGCCGTCGTCACCGCAAGCTCCACAACCTCGCGCGCGAAGGCGTAGGCGCCAGCGACCGCCAGCAGCTGCTCCAGCAGCACCGCCCCACTGGCAGGGCTGCGAAATGCCTCCTCCACAACTGTCTTGGCTAAAGCAAGGTCGAGCAGCACGTGAGCCATGTCCTCGTTTTCGGCCCGCAGCTTCGGCGCTATCGCTGACGTGGCCTCCTCCTCTTCAGCTGCCGCCACGGCATCGTCGGCGCGGTTCTCTTCGTCCCCGTCCTCAGCCGCCTTCGCCGCGCGCTTGCGCGCCTTACGCACCTCCTCGCGGTGCTCGGCCAGCAGCCCTTCGAGGAGACGCTGCACAAACTTTAGCTCCACACGCAACGCGCAGGCCCACACCACGGGTTCTGACGACATGGTCAGCAGCGCCTGCTGGATGATTGCGCGGGCGTTGTCTATGTTGCGCTGCGAGAACCCCTGCCATTCCGCCGCCTCTACCCAGATGTCACTGCGCCGGGGGTGCATCACCATGAGCTCACCGTAGAGGTTGCTGAGGCTGCCATTGCGCTGGAACTGCTTCATAAACAGCACGCACTCCTGCCGCAGTGCCTCGTGCTCTGCTTTGCTGCGCAGGTGCTTGAGGCCGATCTTGTAGATGCCCTCGATGCGGTCAACGATGTCCCAGCGGTGCTGCAGGTTGAGCTTCGTGTAGATGCAGTACTCCCGGAGGCGCTTCTCGAGCCCCAGCTCGTACTTGATGGCCCCGCGCACATCGAGGAGGAGGAGAGGCTTGGCAACGAGACGGAACTCCCAGTGCTGACGCTGCCGTGACACCTCGACCGTCTCTTCGCGCGTGAGGAAGCCGCTCGTGTAATACTCATCGAGGGCGGGCACCAGCTTCTCCAGTCTGGTCTCGATGGCTCGTGCTCGGGCCATGGCGACTGTTAGCTAAAGAGGTTGTGGAAATGATGCGAACCAGCAGACGGGTCTCTGGTGACAAAAGAGCTGCGGCCAGCGGCCAGGCGCTGTGCAGCTGCCCGCGTGTCGACTGCTTCGCTTCGTCCGTTTCGGGTGCAGTGGCAAGCAAGCGAGTGAGGGCGTAGCGCAAGCTCGATGTGCAAGAGCACTGAAGCCGAAAAAAAAAACGCACGCGCACCCACAAAAGCACGTCCCGCGGTATCACAATGCCGCTTACGTGTGTGGTCGATAACGACGAGCTCGTGCCTGTGTAGGAGCGGATACACTCTTCACTGTCACTACGCCACCAGTGCCGGAAAGGGGTGTATTGTATGTGCGCGCGCGTGTGTATGTTTGTACGCGCGCACAACGCGTGCGGGGGATGCGCACCCGTTTTGCGATTGTCGAAGCATCAGAGAGAGGGAAATCAGAGAACGTGATTGAGCATATATATTTAAGGCGGAAAGGAGAACGAGGTTGTGCGTGCGTACAGCCAGTCCGCTGCTGCACTTCATGAGGCTGCCACCGATGGTGACGGCGAACGGCACAGAAGGTGCCTAGAGCAAACTGCACAGGCCCTTCTCCCCACCTCAACAAAAAAGCTGGGAGGATAGGGGATGCCGCCATAAGCACTTGGGCGAGAGGTGCTGGCAGCAGCGCGTTACGCTACCCGTCAGTCGGCCACCCACCCATCCCCCTAAACCCCCTCATCTCGGCAGTCCTAGTCGGCCAGAAAGCTATCCAATTCCCTCTGCTCCCACTCTGCTGTTTTCGTTTCCGTTTCTCGTCCACACGAACGTCAGAGCCGCAGCATTCCTCTCCTCTCCTCCCTTGCGCCCCACCTTGCTCAGACACGGACACGCGCAGAAGGGCAGAGAGACAGAGAGGGAGAGGAGTAGGAGGGCAGAACGAAGAGGGAAAGGGTGAGCGCAGGCACCAGAAGTGAATGGGAAACCCGTAGAAGGCGAAGAGAAAAATAAAAACTGTAAGGACGTCGAGCATACCGCGTGCAGCAGCGACACACAGATATGCGCATGCATTCCCATTCGCCTATACGAATTGGAGGCCATCACTCCCCGAGAACGCACCGAGTTCGGCGTACAGGGTTCGGCAGCGCCAGCCCTCAGTGCCGCTCCCAGAAGCCGCCGAGATCCTCGTCGCCGAAGGGAACGGCGCGCTGCCCATGACGGCGGCGCAGCTCCTTCTGATACTTGGCCTCCGCCTCGCGTCGCTCTCGCTTCTTGCGATCTATGACGGACTCATTTGGCGGCGGCGGCGACAGCGGCGGAGACGACGCAGGCGATGCGCGGTCCTCCGGCTGCTCACGCGCCGCCTGCTGAGCTGCTTGCGCGTAGCTGTAGGCGTCGCCACCACCTTTGTGGGCTGAAGCGTACTCTGGGCTGAAGTTGGCAGCCCCGGCGTCGGCGCTGCCGCCGTAGTGGCCGCAGCTCTTCAGCGGATCGAAGCCCGACTCCGTGCGGTTCATCACGGTCTCCTTCATCTTCTCCATCGCCCGCTGCGCACGGATGTTCTCAAGCGACTTGCGCATCATGTTGAGGCTCTCAGCGTCCTTGCTGTCGACTGTTTCGTTGAACAGAGAGCGCATCTCGGAGCTCACGTTGTAGTCCCACACATCCTTGTTCTTGAACTCCTCCACGTTCGCGTACACGCCGGTCGGGCTGTAGTCCTTCCGCTCGCCTTGCATTACAGGCTTGCCGGTCGTCGTGGTTGACATGAAGGAGTCGATGTCACCTGGGCGGTCGCCGTTCGTCTTGGCGGTGTTCATGTCGTAGCCCAGCGCGCTCTCCTGTGTTTCTTGGTTGAAGGCGCCGCTACGGCCAAAGACGGCGCTGTTCATGTAATCCTCCTCCGTCACCCACCTCTCCTCCATATGCCAGAGCGAAACAGGGACAGGGATGTGGCGGGCCGTGCGGCTCTCGTCCAGCTCCCAGTGCTTGTACTCCTTCGTCACGCCCCCCTCGGCGCGGCGCCGCTGCTCAAAGCGGGTCTCCTCCTGGCTCTGACGCGCGACGGGGTTCTTCATTTGCTTCTCCACCTCCAGCAGGAACTCGAAGATGTCGGACGAGTAGGTGCACATGGCCGTCCCTGCGAGCTCTTTACAGTCGCTCTCTTCGTGCACCGTCGCCGTCAGCATGCCCACACATTTGCCGTTGCGCATCACGACAGAGCCGCACATGCCCATCTGGATGCGGCCACGATCTGGGTTGTCCTCAAGCGCCGTTGTGTCCAGAAAGAAGTGCTCGCGCGTGACGGTGTGCACGCGAGCGCGGACGCCGGTAGGGATCATGAGAGGCTCTGGCCCCTTTTCCTCGTCAAACAGCGACTCATGCGCCGACATGCCGTACACCCAGACGTGATCGCCGACCTTCAGCGTTTCGTTGATCTCAAGCCGCGGACGTAAAATGTACCCTTCGTTCTGCATCCACATCATCTTCATCTCGCCACTGCGCTTCAGATTTTGCTCCGGATGCAGGACGCACAGGTCCAGCCGCGGGTTCGAATGCACGAAGACGTGTTGATTTGACGTGAAATGCTTGTACACGGCATTGCCCTGCATCGAGACGAGCCGAATCTGTGTCATGGTGTCCGCCAGAGTAATGTGCGAGACAAATCGGGTTGGCCCCTGCGGGGGGTAGTAGTTGGGGTAGTCCCACGGCGTGATCACGTGCGCGCAGGTGATGACGTGCGTCCAGTGCCCGCTGTACTGCGCGAAGTTCGGGCCGGCCGTCTGGCCGAGCCAGTCGACTTGGAAGCACGTCGCGTCCATCAGCCGCCGCCATCGGTCCGTCTCCTTGTGCCGCCACTTAAACCGGGTTTGCACCGCCATCGAGTACGGCTGGAACCTCGCCAGCACGACAGAGCTGCGGCGCAGCATGGCCGCTTTGATGGGCTCTGTTCTCGCTGCTCTCTCTGCTGAGCCTGTCCATCAAAGGTCGAGTGTGCGCGCGGAAGCGGGTATGCTTTCAAGCGTGTTGTCCCGGTCCACGGTACACCGGATGGGAGAGAAAAAAAGAGGCGGTGCAGAGTGTGCGTGAGAGTGAGCGATACCGAGAAAGGGTGGCGAGCCATCCGCAGTCCGTGGACTGCAGGTGACCACGTACACAGCGGAGCTAAGAGGCGTGGCCTCTACTGTAGGCGGATATGGGAAGCGAAAAGGAAAGGATGAATCCTGGAAACTGTGCCCCCCCCCCTCCATCACTCCCTCCCTTCCTTCCTTCCCCACACCGCCACCCGCCTCGCCCTGCCGCAACTTTCCAGTCTAACAGAGATCACCTGCTGCGTAACTTCGTCACATAAACTTGGTGTCTTCAAAGAGGGAGAGGGGGGCACCGCAAGCCCGACAACACGGAAACCTCGAATGGATGCTACACTTGATCATTTTGGCCCTCTTCACACACTCTTGGTGCCTCAACGTCCTGTCCCTCAGCCTGTGCAGCGAGTCACACGCAAGAAAGAGAGACGAGCGGAGAAGGCCGAAGACCCTTTCGCTGAAGCACCGCATTCCTGATCGACCGTTTGCCGTGGGAGAGGAAGACCGACAGTGCGTGAAGGGCGTAAAGAGGGAGAGAGTGAGGCTCAAGAACGTAAGATAGGAGGCCAAGTATTGAGACCACCCCGTGAAGGAAGTAGCGAGACGAGCACAAAAAAAAAGTAGCGGGGAGGAGGGAACTATCAACTGATACAGCTGGAAACGGAAACGCAACGCACTCGTCACTTGGCTCATGACCGGCGCAGGAGCACCACCGCACGCGGGCAGAGACTCTTCACGTCGCCGAAGCGCGTCACCCCTTCGCGCCACACCAGCGGTGCAGGCGGGAAGCCCGTGACGAAGCGCACCGTCGACGCATCCGTCGCGTCCGCCACCTCATCCAATGTCAGCACGAAAAACGCGAGCTGGTCCACAAGATCACTGCGCAGGAAGCGGCGGTCATAGTGCTTGCCGGACGGGCAACGCACACTAATCTGCACCGTCTCGCTAGTGGCCACGTCGGTGGAGGGCTCATCATGCAACTTACTTTTTGCTGCCTGCTTCGCAGACTCGCGTTGCCGCTGGCGCTCCTCCTCGAGCGCGCGTTGCCGCGCTTCTTCCGCGGCCTGCCGCGCCTTATACTCTGCCTTGAGTCGCTCGGCAGCAGCGAACTCCTCGGCGGCCCGGCGCGCTGCAGCCTCCCGCTCCGCAGCCGCACGACGCTCCTCTTCATCCTTGCGCAGCAGCTCCTCGAGGATGGCTCGATCTGCAGCTTCCATTGCAGAGTCGGCCTCGGCTTCAGCGATGCGTGCCCGCTCGCGCGCCTCGCGCTCGGCAGCGAGGACGACGCCCTCGGCTAGCTGCCCATCCCAGTCGTCGGTGCACAAGCGCCACTCGCGACGGAAGGTTTCGCGGCTGTGGTAACCTTGCAGACGCAGCACTACTGTGTTGCCCACCAGGGCTGCTACAAACGGAAACGCATGGGCGCCCAGCTCCTCCGCCAGCAGCGCGCCCTCCGTATCTGCCACGCTCACGCCAAACAGAACGCTGCTCTCGTGCAGCAGGGCAATGATCTCGTCCGTGGCCAACACCTCGCGCAGATACGCCTCCGTGTTTTCATGTCGAGGGCTGTGCAGGTACAGGACAAGGTAGCGGGAGTCCTGCTGAGCGTGCCGCTTTGCCTCCTCCAGCGTACCCTGGAAAAAGGGGACCTTGAGTTTGTACGTCGTCTCCACCTCGTGCACGAGCATTGTGGCTGATACGCGTGCGAGGAATGGGGTATCCGCCAAGGTGTTGGTCAGTGCGCTTGCCCTGAAGAATGGCAAACACACACACACACACACGCACGCACAGGTGGGGGGGGGGGTGGAAGGAGGAGAATGCAAAGGATATCAGCAGAGGGCAAACAGTGAGCCAGAAGCGGCGGCACAGACACACATGCACGCGCGCACAAAACGGCGTGGGTAAGTACGCCGATGCATACGTGTCGCGCGCGAAGTACGCGTGAAGCAAAGCTTCCGCAGCAACAGAGGAGGGTGGGGGAGGGGCAAAACGAGCAGCGAGAAAGAGAAATGCCGCCCCTTGTTATGATACACAACGGATTGATTACGGTGGACGTGCGTCGGCCCCTCACAGCAGGAAACAAGGTGGCGATCGATGGATTACGGCAAACCTTGGAGCGGGCTCTTCCCGTGTCTGATGCTCCTCTGTGGAGACAAATGGAGTGGCGCAAAGAAACAGGCACGCACTATCGAGCCTCGTATGTGTTATGCCTGTGTGTGTGTGAGCCGCGTCTTCCCGTGATGAAAGCGTATGCGACAGGTGAATTCGAAACAGGCAAATTGTGCAACGCAAATTCTTTTTTTTTTGGCTTCTCTTTCCGTGTAGGTGAGCGCACGTGTGTTGGTTTCACCATTCTGTGAGGCACAAAGTAGCACCCCGTGAATGGTTGAGGGAGAGGTGGGAGAAGGGGAAAGGGATGAGGAGGCGTAGAGGAATGATGGCAAGGACGAGAGGGGAGATGTGGGAAGAGCAGCACCGAAACGTAAGGTGGCGCAGCAGATGAGGAAAGACGAGACGAAAAGCGGCAACGGTCAACGGCAATGCCAGCGCGTGTGCCGGTAGGACCAGACACACAAGCCGTGGGTGCGTGATGGCCTCGATGATTCTTCTTGATTATTCGTATTTGGGAGGGAGGCGATCGGGCTGGTCGCTTGCCTCTTACTCGTCCTTACACGTTCCGCGGTGCAACCCGAACGCACAAACGAAGGCGCTGTGTAGATGCTGTTGCGTGGAAGTGCGTGCACATACACCGCCGCAAAGCACAACCGTGCGAAGGGAAAGTGTGTCGCAGAGCTCTAAATATAGGCGTTGAACGAGGATCGGGCAAAGGAGGTCAGACATGATCACGCTCGCACGAAACAGCACGACGTCGCAGGGCCGAAGGCGAGGTAGAATTGTGTGCGTGTGCGTGTGTGTGCGGGGGTCATACAGGCGTAGGTGAATAGGACTGGGAGTCTCTCCCCCTTCCCCCACCCTTTTTTTTGCTTATGCCTTTGTGCAGCCCACACACGTGCGGGCGCAGTCGTGAAGTCCTGCCACCCTAACGCAATCTCCCCTATACAGCGTTTGCAGAAAGCGAAGCACCACGCAAATGTAGCGCGCGTGCTTTTTTTCCGACAGGGGGGAGCGTGGCCCGTTGAGTTTCCAAACTGCTCGAGGAGGCAGCGCCGAACATGGCCGGCGACACAAGCAACGACAAGGACCTCAATCGCTACACGGCAAAACTCTTCCGCACATGGAGCATACGACTCATGCTCGGGCGCGGGTTCGTCTCCGTCTACGGGGGCAGAAGGGCAGCAGATCGCGGCGGCTCAAATGCAAGGCCGAGTTGGCAAAGGCTGTCCACGCGATTGCCGCAACGCGGCCTGGGCGGTGGCAAGCCTCCCTCAGCATTTTTGGTCGTCCCTTCAGCGCTGGCTAAAGGATGAGCGGCTTCAAGCCCCGCTATGGAGGAAGGGCTACTCTTTGGATTCTAGGCCGGTACTGCACCGTGTCCCGCTATACACCCTACACGCACGACAATCTTATGGGCCTGGCAGCGATCCGCTATGCAGTGGACGACGGGCAGCGCACACACACGCACACATACACACACGGATAGACCCAATCGAAATGCAGAGCGCATAAGCCCCCATAGGTGAGCACAAACTATGGGAGAACGACGTCTGGCCCTGGCGATAAGATGTTTAACGGATAAATGGAACCCGAAGGCGTAGCGAGGGCACGGTCACGTTCGCTCTCCCAACATGTGAAGGAATACTGAAGAGCGCATATGGCTAGCAGGAGCGCCAGCAATATACATCACGTTGTGTGCGTCCCCTCACCTCCTCTCCATAGCCGAGCGCGCCTCGATGAGAAGACAAAACGGCTATGACTGTTTGCATGTGTACTTGTATACATGCGCTGTACTCGTTTATGGGTATGGGGCCACCGGCACCCGCGCATCCGTTGAGGTCGTCCCCTTTTCGCCTTTTTTTCCTCCTGTCCTTGTTCCGCTTGATCTTTGGTCTTCGTTTCGGATGCGGTGTCGCTCGAATTGCCCCCCCCCCGCAGTTGCACTACGACGGAGCTCGCAGCCACACCACACACTATTCCTCGTCACGTGCTCCCTCTGATGGCCCACAAAAAAGGGGGCGGAGGTGAGGTGAGGAAGGGCAAAAAGCGCCTGCTTGGGTGCGGCCAAGCAGAAGTGCCGGCACTCTCCAACACAACTCACACAGGCAACCGTTATTGTCCCCTCTTGTTCGCCGTCGCGTGTGTCTACTTTTCGCCCCCCCCTGCGCTCGCAGGGGTTTGCGCGCGACCCGCACCCACTTTCCTTTTGGGGGCCCTATACCAAAGTCACGGCCGCACGCTCGTTGCCCTCCATCAAGCCCGCGAGCCGTCGATCTCCCCCGTGGCATCCTTCACGATCCACTCAATGGCTTCCTCTGGAGTGTCGACAAAATGGATCGCGTTGGCCTGGTGGGAAGAGAGCTGGAGAGATTCAATGATGCCCTGGCAGCACTTCTCCCACGGGTCACGGAACGCGACGATCACCGGCATTGGAAGGTCGCTGGGGTGAATGGTCTTCTGCACCCAAATGGTCACCAGCTCCTGCAGCGTGCCTGTCGTCCCAGGCAGAACGATAAAGTAGCGGGAGTGGGTAGTGAGCTGCTCGATGCGGTGCAGCATCGAAGTCGAGTCCAACAACTTGGTCAGGTACTTGTTCCCCTCCGTGAGGCGATCAGGGAACACCTCCGACACGACGATGCCGACAACCTCGGCTGACGCGGCACCAGAGCCTGCCGCTGCCGCATCCCTCACCTCGCGCGCGCCTTTGCTGACGGCCTCCATAGAACCGCCGTAGCCGCCCGTGATGACAGTAAAGCCGTTCTGAGCGGCAAGACGGCCGACATCCTCAGCCTGCTGCCACCGCGGCATGCCAACCTCCGTGTGCGACCACCCAAAGACGGCGACTGCGCGCTTCTCCGTGCGCTGGTAGTCCGGAATGGAAGATGGCATGGTTTGTTACCTTTTCGGCTGATTCGAAGACTGCACTGGAGAATAGAAGTCTGCAAAAGCCAACGTTTATCAACGCCTACACGCGCTTTCCCCGGCGAGGAGAGGTGGATGTCAAGGAGGGGAAGGGGGAAGGGGAGTGCGTGTAAAAGAGAGAAGGCAAGAACGGCGGTGGTGACAGTGCCGCTGAAGACGGGGAGAGCGGGTGGAGGGGGGAGGGGGGCGAAGCAGAACGAAAAGCACCCAAGACAGCGTGAAAGAAAAGGAGCGAGCGAGCGAGCGAGACGCGTACGACGCGCAACAGAGATACGTGCAACACACCGGATGAAGGAGGTGGAGGTGGTGATGATCAGGCGATTAGCGCAGCAGGCGTGAGCTGGAACCAGAAACAGAGAGGGAGAACACAATCACACCAACTCAGGAGAAGGGCGCAGGAAGCGTGCGTAGTGATCCGTTGATGCGTGTATGCCGGAGCAGCTGGTGCGTTCGTAGACCGTCAAGGAGGAACGCAAGAAGACAGAAAAGATGGGGAGATGAGAGCAGAAAATCCGAAGAAGAGAGAAGAGGCAAGACCCGCGCGTGGGTGGGGGGGGGGTGCGGAGGGGTGCGGCAAGAGCAACAGAAAAACAAAAAGCGATTAGACAGCTTGGATGAGAACGGCAATGGGTGCGTGTTTACGTGTGTCAGCGTGTGTCTGTGTCTGTGTGTGTGTGTGTGTGTGCGTGCGTGTCTGCCGTACATGTGCACACACGCGCCGATATGTTTGCGTGGCAGTGCGCCGACGGAGGGAAAGTGCGAAAACAAAGAGGCGGCAGAAGGAGGCAAACAGAAGAAAAAGGGGAGAGAAAAGGCGTGTGTGCGAGTAGAGAGGAGCGTCGCAGAGAAAACACAGCCAGCAAGCATGCAGCACTCGGTTTCAAGAGCAGGCACACATGCCATGGAGGTGGCGTAGCGCTTCGATTGTGTCGTGCTTGTGTCCGAGTGGATGCTACTTCGCGAGAGACAGGAAAGCGAGAGGCAGCTGCGCGGGATAGTCGCAAGCGACGATCAGAGTCTTTTTCTTTTGCTTGTATGTGTACTTATGTGTGCATGTGTGAAGAGACGGATTTAGTGTGCGCGTTGCGTTAAGGTAACCTCGTGTCATGCCCTGCAGTACGATTATGTTTTGAAGGATGGGTAAAAGAGAATGCAAAAGAGGGCCGGCTCGTGTCGTTCGCGCAACACGCGCTCACACAGCTCCTCCGCCTCCTTCGCTGTCGCTGCTCCGCTGAGTCACCGTAGTTCTTGCTGTCAGGACGCACTCTGACTACACGCACGCACTAGCATGGTGTCATGGTCTCTCTCTCGCTTTCTCTGGGCCTATCTTCTTTGCTCAGTCCCGTGAAGAGCAACGGCGAATGTGCCACCGGTCGCATAGTCGAGCGGAGAGAGATGCCAGACCATAATACACGCCACTTGCACCGTGAAGCGGCAACACACAAACAAAAGGGTAGCGGGGCTGACTCCTCGTGTCGCGCCCCTTTTGCGTGCTCTTCCGCGGCGCGCCTCTCACGCCTTCGGCGCTCCTATGTCCAACGTGCTCATAATCTGCTTCGCCACGGCGTCGGGGGGCGTGTCGATGACGGGGCCGAAGGCATCATGGCGCATCTCCGACTTTTTGTCTTCGATCCTGATTTCGTCCTTGCCCGCCTCATCTTTCATGGCACGTAGGAAGGCGTGGTAGTCGAACTGGCCTGGTCGCTTGTTGAATGTCTCCACCCACGCCTCGTACAGTTGGGGGAAGGTGTAGTACTTGAGCAGCATCTGGGTAATGAAGATGCAGTCGAGGCGGTTGAAGACCTCGTCCTTGATTTCGCAGCGCACCAGTACCAGCTGCTTACTACGGGCCAGTTCGGTGAAGAACTGAATGGTCATGTGGATCTGCGCATCGTCCTGCTTTTTTTGCCACTCCGCGAGTGGTGTGACGCCCACGAGGTCGTCCTTAAAGTTGGTGACAGCGTTGAACAGCCCTTTGTCGCGAAACACCGGAACCACAAAATACGGCGATGCCTTCAGACGCGGCTCAAGGGCGTAGTACGCCTCGGAGGAGATGGTGCGTCCCCAATACTGGAGGAACTGCATGTGGTGATTGTTCCAAATAGTCGCCACCTGCTGTGGGCTGGACATCTCGAAAAGACTCTGCTTGCAGACTTCATCGAGCGACTTGCGGCCAGGCCGCTTGAAGTAGCCGCGGGGCACGCGAGACGCACGCAGCATATCCTCTCGCTGCTCTGCAAGGTGTGCCGTGGTGCGGAGTGGGAAAAGAGGGGAGGAAGAAACAGAGTCGATGGGGCCGTGCAGCACCAGGTTCCTGTGCAGTTGCTGAGAAGAGAGACGAGGGGAGGCTTGTGGAAATGAACGAGGTAGGCGAGGTGTAGAGAGGCGGAGAGTGGCGTTCCAGGTATCGTGCAGCAGTCCAGGACGCCTCGTATGTGTGCGAGCGGAGAGGGGAGGCGGGGGTGGCGCGCAGAGATCGAAGGAAAGGAGGTGGGAGGGGGCAATTCGCGCTCAGCCGACGTGCGGGCTCAGAGTGTTCCATCGCCCCGCCTCACGGCTCTCTCTATCGCGGGCAAGAGATGCAACGACGCTGCCAAGCCTCATTTTTGCTGTTTCCTGTGTCGGCTGTCTTCAGTGCGGTATTTGTGGCTTGGGACAAACAAAGCTCAAGGGCGGGGTAGGCGGCAGCGCCCCTCCACCGTGCGCTGAGAATCTAGATGCCTGGCAAGAGGGAAAACAGGGGGGGGGGGCACGAAGCGACACAAAACAAAAAGAGCAGCAGACACGGCACGCATACACACCCTGATAGAGAGAGGTACACCCACAGCGGCAGTGCGGAGGTGTCTGTCCCTTGCACGGCGACACAAGCCGTCGCCGATGGCCAGCGGCCAGCAGTGCGACTTCTTTCGGCTCTTTCTCTTTCGTCGCCGGTGCCTCTCAGTGAAACACGGCTCGCCGAGGTGCGGTGGCGCTGTCAAGGGGGTGCACCTTTGGTGTTTGATGCATCCGGCTGCTCGCCGTCGCAGTGCGGTAAAGACGCTCATGGCTTGCGCTCGAGCATCTCGAGGAGGCCACAGAGCCGCACGGACTTGCGTGGGCGCTACTATCACCCCACAAGCTGCGCCCTCGTCGCGGCAGCGAGAGTGTGGAGGACGCCCGCGAGCCGTGCGACCCACTACCACTGCTGCCCCGGCGCTGGGGCTTTCGTACCCTCTCTGGTCGTCCACCGGTGCGACCGTGCGGTGCCGGTGAGTCGCCATCCCCTTCTCTCGTGCTGCTGCTACCATCGCCTCTGCGGCTGCGTGATCGGCGCCGAGGAAAAGCTGCTGCGGTGGAGGCAGCTGGATCCGATGGTGGCGGTGGTGTGTCGAACCGCGTAGAGCGGCGCCGGTTCGTGGACGATGAGGAAGGCGCGCGCTGCCCATGAATGCCACGCAAGGCGGCCGGCGGAGGCGCCGGAGACGTCAGCGTCTGCCCACGTCGCGTCGCTGATGCACGGGATGCGGCGCTGCCCGCCGATCGCTGCCTGCCGTACGGCGGTCGTGACGACACTCCGGCGTAGCCGTCGTCTGATTCGCAAGACAGCGACCGCAGATACGGGTTCTCGCTGCGGCGCTGGTCACTAGCAGACCGGTAAGCACTGCCTCCGCCACCGGTGGCAGCGCTAGCGGGTTGCGAAAAACGACGCTGGCTGCGCCCGCGATCTAAAGTGCGCCGGGCCGTCCGCTGGCTTTCTAGTGCTTCCTGCAGCTGCACTCGCAACTCTTTGTTCCTAGCTCTCAGCTTCTCCGCATCCGCAGCGAGTTGCACCTGCTGCTGGAAGTCTTTGCACAGCCGCTGCACCTCGTGCATCTTGTGCCGGCTCAGCTGCACCAGCGCCTCGTTCTCCCGCCTCAGCTTCGCGTTTTCGGACTCGAGCAGGGCAAGACGGGATCGCGCGCGGAGCAGATCGTGGCGAAGTGTGTCCGCCTCTGACGCAGCTGTGGGAAGGGAGAAGCTCACTACAAACGGCTCTAAAGTCGCCTCAGCTAGGTTGGCTGGAGAAGCGCTTGCCGTACCCGTGCGTGCACGCAAGACGCCGCCGGCTCCCTCCGCAGACGCCCCCTCTGAACCACCTGTGTGGAGTGGAATAGGAAAGATGGCGCGAGTGAAATCGACGTCGTAGTCTAGTGTCAAGAACCGCTGCTCCAGAACCTCGCTCGCGATGTCCTCGTCCAGCTCAATCACTGTGTCGCCGACAGCGGTGCGAACACGGCCTTTGTCAGTGTTGGCCGTGTCTTCATTCCCCGTCATCGTTAAAGAGGCGAGAGCAGCTGAGTCGATGTCTAGCTTGCCGGTGCGTCTGCGACTCTGTGGTCCAGCCTCGGCGCCGCGCGCGATCCGGGACGGAGTTGCATGCCGCTGTACGTCCCGCTGAATGCGCTCCTTCATCTCCGTAACGGTCTCTACGAAAAAGTGTACGCACGGAGAGCGGCCAATAAGAGCGTCGTAAAGCATCTGCACAAATTTTGCGAAGGATTTGCGGACTCCAGCGGACGTTGTCAGTGCAAGCACATCCGTCTCCGTGAGCGAAGCAACAAGCCGCAGCGGGTGGTGCGCGGAGGAGGACGTGAGAGGCTCAGTAGCTGCGGCAACGAGCGTCTTGACACAGCCGCTGTCGTCGGCGGCCGACGCGTCACCTTTGATGGGCCTTGACGCGTTCCCGGTGACGGTAAGGTGGAGCAGCTGCTGCTCCGCATCCGAAGCAAACCGTACCACGTAGCGGCCACATGGAGAGTACACGGTGCACTCAGACATGATTTACGATCGGGTTTGTTGTCTTCACAAGCGTAACGGGGTGTGTGCTGGGAAGCTGGAAGAGGGAAGCCGTGCTCATTCAGGTAAAGAGAGGAAGATCAGGGGCCTTCGACTCACTCGTAGGAACGGCGTCAGCCTTCTCTCGCAGATCAGTGGATCAGGAAAAGGACGGGGGAAGACGAAGATGCGGCACAACAAGTGCGGCACAACGGCAAGAGCGCGTGAAAGGTGTGCAGAAGAAGAGCTGCAGGGGCAGTGAATGGCGGGCTCCCCACTCCCCCCCCCACTCGCGCGCCAGCGGACGACCCCCGTTCCCCGCATAGCGCAGCATGAGGGGCATCGCCCGGGCACGTGCAATCGGCCGAAGATACCGGAGCCGCATACATTCATCAAGGAGTGTGGTGCGTGGAAGATGCACTTCTTTGCTTTGTTTTCCGTTTGTTGATTCTCTGCTGTGACGCTGCGGTGCGCGTTGCCATCGCCGTCGCTCGTGCGCTGCAGCTGCGCGCAACGTGGGCAGACACGAACGACTCCCCTCTAGACGCAAAACGAAATGGAGAAGACGGAGGGCAAAGCACGCGCCTCACGGAAGGCAACATGCACACCTGGTGTGCACGTGCCGAAAAGAGGGCGACAGAAAATGTGCGCCACAGCATACTGCGCTGGTTTTCTTCTCTGCTAGGCCGGCGCCAGCGTCACCGTGCTCTCACACCAGCACGCGGCCCTCCTTGCTGCACTTGCGGTACACGACCACCGTCTCCGGCGCCACAGCGTCATTCACGATTCGCTCGAGCGCCTCCGCCACAAAGTTGTTCGAGTCGTTCTCCTTAATGAGTGGCGCCGCCGTCGGCTGCTGCCACCGCGTCAGGACGCCAACGGGAATCGCCACCGCCGATCCCACGGGGTGCGTGCTGCGGTCGAGAAGATAGAGTCGCGCCGCCTGCCCCTGAGGGGACGCGGCCTCCACGACATGCCCTAACGCGGCGTCCCGCGCGATGTCGAGGAATGGAGGCGGGTAGAAGAGCGGGTGCCCAAAGTGGTGACGCTCCTGCTCAAAGTACTCCGCCCACGCTTCGGCGCGCAGCTGATGGTAGAGTCGAAGCACCTCCAGGGCGACCGACGGATGGCAGGCAGCAATATCAGGAAAATTCGCCACACTCGCGTGTGGTGCGCAGCCGTGCATGTCTCCCTCAGGTACTGAGGGGCTAGCTGTCGCGGTCGGTGGAGGAGAAGGGCAGAAGGATGATGCCGCAGTGCTCTCCTCTGCAGCCTCCACCTTCATCGGCGCAGCAGAAGGACTCTTGACCGGCGAATAGGAAGGAAGTGGCGCTTGCTCCTCTGCGGCTGCGTCGCCGAGCGCGCCAGCTTCGTGTTTGTGGTCACGCAGTACGCCGGCGGCCACCAGCGACTCCCGTGTGCGTGCCCACTCTCGCGCGAAGGCGTGTTCGACTGTGCGCGAAAGGGTTGCGTTGAACTGTGGGTTGCGCAGCACCTCCATCCCCATGGCGCAGTCGGGGTGACAGTAGTAGTTATACTCCTTGTCGATCTTTGCCGCAGCGGAGCGGAGCGCTTGCGGCGACGGCAGTAGGTTCGTGTGCGAAGAGTCGCGACTGAGCGGTGGGGAGACTGACAAGCCCGATGGCGCGGCAAGAACAGCGGCATGTGTAGGCGAGCCCGCAGTGCCCTCGCCATTGCGCGGCTCCCGCCCGGTGTACTGTGTCCGCCGGTTCCTCGCAGCGGCCGAAGCGGCGTTGGGCAAGCCGAGAGTACCACCCCCTGCACTTGTTGCGGCTGTCGAAGCCACGGCTACCTCATCGTAGAGCCACTCATTTGAGTAGACGTCCCTAGCACAGGTTATGTGCGTGCGAGACCCGCAGGCGTCACACCTGACGGTGGGGACCTCAGCAAGCCACTGCCCACACACGGAGCACAGACAATAGAAGCAGGGCACCGGCGCGCTCTCTGGTATATCGGAGAGCTGTGCATCAACGGAGTGAGCGCCGCCAAGCACGCCTGCTGTGGAAGGCGTGAAAGACACTAGCGTGCCCGCCATCGCAGTGCCCGGCACGCGACCCACTGCGCACGTGCACGGCATCGGGCTCATCTCTTACTCCTCGGGTTTGTGCTCACTTCTGCTCCCTTTCTTCTGCCTCTCGTTTCTGGCCCGCACCTCCGTGTCCGTGAAGTCTGCGTTTGCAGGGGAGGGCGGAGACAAAGAGAGGCATGGGTGCGCGCGGGTATGTGTTGGCACGTGGCCGCAATTGGGACGCGTCATACAGCGGAGGAAGGAAGTGAGGGAGGGAGGTGGAGGACAGCACGTGCAAAACATTCGAAAATAGCGAAGAGCACAGAAGCTGAGAGGATGCGTAGTGACACTCGATGGGGAGAAATGACTTGGGAGCTCGTGCCAGGCGCCGGTGCGGAAGACGAAGGAAAAGGAGAACAGACGATCTCAAGCCCAGCCAAGGTGCATTACAGTATATCGCGGGCTGTGAATGGATCGAAGGAGTGGAAGGCGGTCAAGGGAACTGAAGAGTGGCACTGCAACACTCCGGCCTACACCCATTCCTCTCTGCTCCTCCCTCTCTGAGTCGACGAGCAACTCCTACAGCATTTCTTGATCGCTCCTTTTTTTCTATGCTTGTGTGTTCAGAGAGCACGTGTATCAGTGCGGGCGCGGGTGGGTGTACGCCTCGCAGCAGGAAGGCGGCGTTTAGGCTCGTCGAGCAGCAGAGCACCGGAAGCAAGAGGTCCTGCACAGACGTCATCGCCCATCTCCCTCCTCTGGCCTTTCCGATGAACACTCGCAGCGTACGGAAGAGGGGGAGAGCGCGGCGTAGGAGAGACAAAGCCGTCGACAAAAGGAGGGGGTGCAACGCGGCCCATGGAGAAAAAGAAGACGGTCGATGCGTTGCACTACACATACGTCGTCGTTTCCAGCTTCGTCAGCAGCGACTGCAGCTGCTGCGACTGGCTCGTGAGGAAGTCTCTGGCAGGGCCAAGGAGCGCAGATTCATAAAACAGAGGCTCCGCTCCCACCTCACGCGCTGCTGCAGCAGCGCCTGCCGAAGTAGTCATGCTAGCAGCCACGATGTGACACCACAAAAAGAAGAGCACGAGCCAGACGTGGCGGCTCGCTTGCAGACGAGACCGTCCCCCCTCGTTCACCGCAGACGCGTCATCAGCTTCGATCGGGTGCATCTCAGCCAAGATGCGTGACGGCGAGGTGGATGGCTCAGCAGCTCGTGAGGACGGGAAAAACAGCGCGTGCACGCATTCAACCTGAGAAGAGGGCATGGCGGCGGAAGCGACGGCCGCAGCCGCAGCCTCCGCGTGATCGTACAAGCACTTGGACTTGTCTATATACGCGAAGGGGGTGTTCACCAAGTCCGTGCGGTCAAGCTCGTAGGCCTGCTGAAGCACCGCTGCGTATACGCGCTGGAAGGCACCCTCTCTCCCCTGTTCCCAAAACCACCGGATGGCCGGCACTGCCAGGGAGGCCGACCCGTCCGGGGCCGCGCTGCGTGCCTTGTCCTGAGTAGCAACCACCTGCCTCGCCTGAAAGCGAGCTGCCCACTGTTGCACTGCCCCAAGCCACTCTCCCTCTTCGGTCCCTCGGCGCTGCTCACGCACGCGCACCTCCTCAGTCAAGTAACGGATGTACGCCTCGTTGCCGGCTCCGCTGGCGTCGCCCTCGCACCCCTTTGCGTCGGGGGCGTCACTTACTGATTCAGGTGTAGATTGCAACGGATTCGGTGTTGTTTCTTGCTGTTGTTGCAGATGCGCATGCTCCCGTGCCCGCCTGTATACGGTTCGGAGGAGCGTGTAGTCCTCCGTGCGCAGCACGCACAGCCGCGCGACAGCATCGACGAGGTCAGCCGCTTGTGGGTCAAGCATCTGTGTGCGTGCGTGTTGCCTTCGATTGATGCGTTCGTGTCACCTGCGGGTGCGCAGCGTATAGGTTCCATGTAACGCGCGGCAGGTATGCGGTGAGCCTTGTCCGCTTCCCTGAGCACGGGCAAGCTACGCGACGGGCTGCGTTGTTAGGGAATGGGCAGCGAGTGACGGAGGAGCGCGTGGCACACAAAGGCGTGCGAGGACCGCACGCGGAGGGAGGAAGGAGGGAAAGGAGCGAGACAAACGCGCAAAGATGGGAAAACGATCAATGAATAAGAGGAGATTGTGCTGGTTGCTGCGACAGTGCACCTGCGGCCGCGCCGCTAATGGAGAGGAACTCTCCTCCAGCCTACAGCGACAGCTGCCGCTGTGCGCAACTGGAAAAGAGCATAGACACCTGCAGCCATGCGTCTCGCACAGGGTAGGGGGTGCATCACCTGGCTTGGCCGATGCGCTCGCATTCCGCACTCCGAGGTGCCCTTCAAACCTCATCGCACACGCGTTGGGATGGAGGGGGAGGGGGAAGGCATGGCCCGGACTGACGTCCATGGGGGCACATGAGGCGTACACCGACATGTGTGTATGCGTATACACGCTTGTCGACATCGCGGGTGTTTGTGTGATATGCTTGCGTTCACGAAAATGAAACTAAAAGGAAAAGAAAGAGCCAGGAAGACGTCGCACTCGCCTAGTGGTGCTTCTTGGTCGCATGGCGAAGCGCCTCCTCCATCTTCGCACGCTTCTTCTTGGCTGCAGTAAAGTCGCCAAGACGCTTCTTGCAGTACTTCAAGGCACGCTTCTCCTTGCCGACACGCAGAAACTCCTGCACGCGCTTCTCCAGGGGAGAAAGACCGACGAGGTCCGCAATGATGGCTTTCACAGCGCGCAGGTGCTTGTGGGGTACGGCAAACCGGTCGTTCGGCGACGGCTGGCGCGGGCGGCGGGTCGTCACATGACCCTTGTTGAAGCCGGCAATAATGCCGGTGCGGGGAGTGGGAGCAGACATTCGTTCCTCTTGGTGAGGGGTTGTAGTTAGATTTTTTTGTTTTTTTTTGGGGGTGGGGGGTTTCGATGACGACGGTTCGTTGCAGAACCAGTCCAGTGGAGCGCACGGACGCAGCGGAGGTTGCGGCGATGATGCGGCACCGGTAACGCAAGTTGGGTGAGCGCACGAGATGAGCACGTGTGTAGGTGCGCGTAGAGTGCAGTGATAGCGACGGAAAGGAGTGGAGGGGAAACAAAGCATCGCGATGCAGCAGTAGAGAGAATGAGTTTAAGGAAAGAGTTAGAGGAGGAGGAACAGCGGTGACCAATCACGAGAACACCGAACCGCCTGCACGAGTGGCAGCGTACAAGTGGTGCGCAGGGGCATAAGCGGAGAAAAGGGACCGAGGCGGGCACGCTTCCCCCGCCGTCTCACGGAGAAATCGTTCACGGAAAGGAACAGAGGAAAGCGCAGTCTCAGAGACGAAAAGCAAACAGTGGCGACGGGTCGAGCAGAAAAGAAGCGCCTATGTGCCTCCTTAACATCAGTCGTCGTCGCGACCGGCCCCCCGTCTCGTTTCTCGCACTCTTCGAGCGCACACACACGCGCGTCTTCAATCCCTCTTGAATGCACTCCTTCGACCTCTGCCGCCGTAGCAACGATAGCCACAACTGGGGGGAGGGGGGTCACAGTGCTATTCCCGGCCGACCGTACAGGAGCAACTCAAGGTTGCACGCGTATCCGTGTTTCAGCATACAGTGATCTACTTTTTTTTTCTGGTAAAGAGATCAAATAAGAAAAAGAGAAATGACACTGAGCGCCGCGTCAGCACCGCAGCGGACACGCCCGCGCCGTGCCCATGTATAAGCGAAGAGTGAGAGCTCAAGCACGGCAAACTGTCCACCATGAGCCCCCGTCGCCGTCGCTGTCGCTCGTAAGAGCTCGATGCGGGAAGAGAGAGGAGACCTGCGTTGTCTCGGCACCCTCGGTGGCGTGTGTGGTGCGGCGTCAGCTGCGCCCTGGATGGGTTTCTTAACGCTTGCGCAGGAACACGATGCGGTTGTTGCGGCGCCACGCAGCGCGGTACGACGGGCGCAGCTTGGAGGCCTTGTGACCCTTGTGGCGCAGACCACGGTGCTTGCGACCAGCAGAGGTCAGACCGCGCTGCTCGCGGTGCTTATGCACGGAGTTGACGATCCAGTTGATGCGGGGGTCGCGGCGGATGGTCTTGCACATCGGGTCAACGGCGATGACCTCGTACCATTTGAACGTGGAGTCCATGTTCACCCAGTACGAGTTCAGCACGCGCAGGTTGCCGAAGCGCTTGCCCAGACGCTGCTCCGCAACGGCCTGGTTGTTCTTGTTGAGCTTCATGCCGAGCACACCGCTGGTCTTCGGCTTACCGTACGTGATACCCTTGTGGACCGGGCGTTTGCGGCCACCACGGCGCACGCGCACGCGGAACACGCAGAAGCCCTGCTTCGTCTTGTAGCCAAGCATGCGGGCTTTCTCCGGGCGCGTGGGGCGGCGCAGGCGCACCACCGTGTGCTGGTGACGGAACTCCCACGAGCGGATACGCTGGATAAAGCGCATCACATCGGAAGACTTCTTCTTCCACAGCTCGTTCAAGTACATGAAAGCCCCCATGGTTACTACACCTGGCGCTGTCGGTCTGTCACACGGCGGCGTTGCACGTCAGACAGAGGCACCGTCACGGCAGCGACCGCCGTGGCACGAAAGGAGAGCCATAGGAGGAGAGGCGGTGCGAGAGAGTGGTTGAGCAAAGACGGAAGAGAAAATAAAGTAGGCAATGAAGCGAGGGAGAGACATCAGTGCGAGTGGAAGGTGCGGCCGAAGCGGAAAGCAACGAGCAAAAAAAAAAAGAGAGGGACGGATTCAGTGTGGCCGCAGCGCCATCCGATGCGCGTGCCACGCAGCCCCACGCACGTCGGGGCGGGTCGGTAACCCGAACGGACTTCGTATCGTTAGAAAACATGGCAGACACCCGGGAAAGGTGGTGGACACACGCACATCTCCCCTCTATCTTCCTCCGCAGAGAGAGAAGGGCACGCCCATCCGCATCAGCACCAACCATTCCCTAAGAAGGACGGCAGCATCCGACGGGCGTCTCTCCGCACAACGGAAATGATGCGCCCCGATAAAAAAAAAAAAAAAAAAAAAAAAAAAAACAACTTTCCTCCTTTTTCTTTTGTCTTGGGAGGGAGGCACGGCCGCGTCATGCCTGTGCCGCTGTGAAAATCAGTAAAGCAAACAAACCGCATCGAAAACACTAACACACGCACACGCCGTCAGAGCGCAAACAGATGGCCGCGCGGCGACGGCAGGTTCACGCACCGCCTTTCGCGAAACGCCGACCACCGTCCATCCGCGCACCGTCGCGAGGAAATGACAGACAGTGGCATTCACCTGCACCAACGCACTGGGGAACGTACACGAAAGAAGCCAGCGCAGCCCTCACAAGCAGCGGCTGACTTACTTGCCGAGGCGCTCGCGGATGGCCGCGACCTTCGCCTTCGCGGCGGCCCTCTTCTCCGCGCCGCTCAGCTTCTTCGTCTTGTAGCTCTTGTGCGCGACGCCCTCCTTCTTCGCCTTCTTCGGCAGCGACTTCGACGGGTCCGCGCGGATCGCCGCGTGCGCCTTCTTGTACATGCCCTCGATGCTCTCCGGCAAAACCTTCGCGGCCATGTACCTCGAGAACTGCACGCACTTCTCGTCGGGGTTCGAGCTCGCCTCCTCCTTCACCTGCTTCAGGTACTCCGCCACGTGCTTGCCAAAGATGCGGTCGCGGTGCACCTTCG